>NC_051176.1:49642542-49942542 GCF_013339695.2 Rhipicephalus sanguineus
AGCACTTTCGAGGCCGGGGTCCGGTCAGCCCAAGTCGGACGTCACATTGGCCAAAGCGCCTAAGAACACTTCTTCGATTCCGTTCGCATCCTTATTAGGTACCTTGCACAAACAGTAAGCCGCTCGATACCCGCAACATCCGTCGTTTCATCAGCAAGTACGGAGAAGCAGCCTGCAGCGTTTTACTTTTGCGACTAGGCTTTCCTTGATGATTGCAGCAGAGATTTCTATAATGTGGTTTTGTACATATAAACTAAAATATGAGGCCTATTTGGGCAACTTTCCAAATGCTTTTTTTTTTATCTGTGTCGCCACAATCCGCGCGCATGCGAAGCAGCTCTTTGAAGTTGCCTGTATTTGTAGAGGAGGCTGTGCTTGAATCCATGGGACCACTGTCTCTATGTCCACGGAGAGCCACACCTTGCCACCCGCAAAAGAGAACTGTCTCAACAATAGGCTGTAACTTCCTTCGGATCTCTCTTATTTGAATTTGCCTGCCATGGTCCAGCTGATCAAAAACACTGGGCACACATCCTGAGAAGGTTTGAAGAAAACTATCGGCTACCAGATGAGCGTCAGTGTGATATTTAGTGACTTCATGTGCACCGAAGACTTCGAGGGCGTGCTTCCACTTTTGAAATGGCTTGGATACGAGGGCCTTAGTGCGCGCATGTTGGCCCTTGCAATCTCACTTCTGCTAAAAAGGACACACACTCGCAAAACGCACCCTCTTAAAGCGCTGAGAAGCTAAGCCATCGGTACCTGTCCAGCCAAGCCACGTAAACATTCGTTTCTGCTTAAAATCGTTCATGGACTTAAACATATAACATGGCGGAGGAATCCAAGGAGAAGCTAGCAGTTGATGTTTTGTGTCATCATCCACTTTTGAGCCATCTGTGTAGAGCCCGATATCAAACTTGCTTCTGCTAACATTTTGAGGGTCATAAAAAGATAAATAATTAACTAAATGATAATCAGGCTGAAGCCCAATAAATCCCACCACCCGGGTGACGCCGCTAGTTGGTGGTGTATGAGAGCACGAAAAATTTCGGGGGGGGCTGAAGCCCCATAAGCCCCCCCCTGGCTACGCCCCTGGTGCGGAGAGCTAAGAATAATTAGCTGAATCTTTGCTAAAATCGAGAGTTCGACGGAAGCCCGTCTGGTCGGGACGAAACACGACGGGACGTCTTTTTAAAACATTTATTTGGTCGGTGGTTGCCTCTTATTCTTCATGAATCTTTGCTAACGCTGCGTTATCCTGGCATAGCCGAGCTAAGCCACTGCAACATTTTTCTCTGCCTTTTCTGGCTGGCTGCGTTTATTATCATATTTCCTACAGGGTCATCAACCACCCCTCGGGCTTGGTGAATAAATACATCCTGCATGGATAACACAGTACTGCTAAGAACATCTCAGCCTTAATCGCACAGTCGTGTGCGACAAGGAGAGTTTAGAAGCGGAGGGCGAATTGGCGTTTTTATGAGACGCCCTCTTTTCATGCAAAAGTATGTGCTTAATCTTTTCCAAGCTGCAGGTGCCTGCTGTTTATTTATTTATTTATTTTATTTATCAGATACCCACAGCGCCTTCATAGGCATTACAGTGGGGGGATACATAAAGTACATAATACAAAAATACAGGTTACATGCGTAGAAAGAGAAACATGATCATAACTATACTAGTACATCACAACATGGTTATGCCTATACAATAACATCATGGAGCGCCTGGACAAACGCCGCATTTGAACTTATCCGCGCAATGTGTGATGGTAACCGATTCCAGGCTGTAATTGAACTGGGGAAAGAGGACTTTTTATACATGGCACTTCTACAGAATATTTCTTTTATTTTTAAATCGTGGTCCACTCTCGTAGACACATAATCAGGGTCATGGAAATATTTCGCGTGGTCGATTCCAGTACGTGGATGGTAGATGTCATGGAAAAATTTCAGTTTATGAGTACAGCGTCGTTTTTGAAGACTGTCTCATCCAATTAACTTTTTTGCCTCGGATACACTGAATTGCCTTGAATAGTTTCGAAAAACAAACCGCACTGCTTTACTCTGTATTCGTTCAAGCTTGTCTATGTTCGTTTGTGTCCAGGGATCCCAAACCGTACTGGCGTATTCAAGCACTGATCGTACGCTGGAAAGATATAGCAGAGCACTTGCATTGACTGGAAATAGTTTGGCATTCCTTTTGAGATACCCGAGCACACGAGATGCTTTGGCAGTAACGTAGTCAATATGTCGTGTCCATGATAAATCGGTCGTAAAGAACACTCCCAAATACTTAAATTCGCGTACGGACAATAGCTGTGTTCCACTAATGTTGTAAAAAGTGTGAAATTGTTGAGTTCTTGTTTTAGAAAAACACATGTGTACTGTTTTTTTAACGTTCAGTTTCATATTCCAATCTGCGCACCACTGTGTAATCCTATCTATATCACCTTGCAAAATTGCAGTCACTTTTGTCATGAATTACTCTATACAGCACACAGTCATCTCCAAACATGCGTACAGAAGAAACAATATTATCACTGATGTCGTTCACATAAATCAAGAAGAGCAAGGGGCCAAGCACCGACCCTTGCGGCACTCCTGAGGTAACGTCAGCCTCGCCCGATTTTTCACCATTAATTATAACTCTTAAGCGCCTAAACTTCAAATAATTTTTAATCCATGAAATCACAGAACTGTCAATACAATACCACGACAGCTTTTCTAATATTCTGGAAATCGTGAAATATGCAATCAATGATGTCACCTCTGTGCAGTGCTCTTGATAGGTCATGAGTCAACTCTGTTAGTTGTGTGACACAGGAAAGTCCAGAACGGAAACCATGCTGGCAGTTGTTTAATAAAGAGTTTGTGAATGGGCACAATATGTGCCTTTTTCCAATCAGAAGGTAAGCAGCCTTCCTCTATGGATTTATTGAAAAGTAGACATAAATATTTAGATAATGAGTGCGCACCTAATTTCAATAAAGCATTCGGTATGTCGTCTGGACCGCTAGCTTTTGTGGGATCTAGTTTTTTTAGGAAGGCTTCGATTCCGTGCTAACTAAATTCAACCTTGCTCATAGAAACGCCACAAACTTTTCTAGTAACCTTACATAGTGTATGCGCATGCCTGGAGAAGACCGAACTAAAAAAAGAGATAAAGCATTCAGCTTTCTCTCGATTGTTATACACACACGTGTCGTTGTCATCAATAGTCGGTATGGTTAGATCGTCTTTTCCATTTTTCTTTAAAACTTGCCACAGTTCTTTTGGGTGATTTTTTATCCTCAATTCTAGAGTTTCAAAGTAATTGGCCTTTGCCTTTTTTATGGCGTCATTCATTTTTGCCGTGATAATTAGTAACTTTTCTTTTGCCTCTTCGTGCGGTTTCTTTTTAAATTTATTGTACGCATGCTGCCGCTTGCGAGTTAATCTTTGTATATCTCTTGTAAACCAGGATTTACTTTTGCTGCGTCGCGTTGACATCAACCATGAAGGTACATACTGGTGACGTAACTCAAACAGTTTACATTTAAATTGCTCCCACAGAGCATATACATCAGATGTATCTGACAGCGTCTCGAAAATGTTGTAGTATCGATCAAGTGCTTCTGTTAACTTTTCAGTGTCCGCCTTCTTATAGCTGTATATTCGTCTTGCTCCAGAATCCGTAACCTTTACATGACGCAAGCTCAACTCGCAACGCACAGCTCTATGGTCACTAATACCGGGTAACACTATCGTTTGCTGGTCCTGATCAGGTAAATCAGTAAGCAATAAATCAAGCACATTATTTCCTCCTGTAGGCTGCCGTACAAGTTGGGTAAGCGAGTAGCTGTTACACATCTTTAATAATTCTTTACATGAGCCACTAATAATGCGAGAATCATTATTTGGTTCATGCCAGTCAACTTCAGGCAAGTTAAAATCACCTCCCAGTATTACGTGATCACCGTTAACTGCCTCAATTTCCTCATTCAAGTCGTTCATCACTTGAACCTGACTACCCGGCGGTCTATAAAAGGAACAAAGTGACACAGTCTTTCCATTTTGCAAGCGTAGTTTCACCCACATTGACTCAATTGTTTGTGTTCCCATTTCTACCATTTTGGAATAAATTTCCCGTTTCACCAATATAAAAACACCTCCGCCGTGTCTGTCCCTATCTCTCCGGTAAACCGTATAATTAGTGAGAAAGATTTCACTCTCACTAATTTCGCTGTTCAACCATGATTCTGATCCAAGTACAACAGAAGGATTAGTCATATTAATAAGACTAGCGAGATTGTCCACCTTATTTGTAACACTTCTGCAATTCACAAGCAGCACCTTCAGTTGGGCACTGCTGCTTCTCTGTCAGCCTGATGGTATGCTTCATCATAAACGAACTTTTTGTTGTTAAAAATCAAAGAATCATGCCGTAGGCTAACTTTATCGCCTTCTTTGCGGTGCTCTTTGGTGTAGTTCCATAACTTCTTTCTTTTCATACGCACCGCTTCCGAGAAGTCTTCCGAGACGCTAACGTCTGTACCCCTGAAGCCTTTTGTCTTAAATAAAATACTTTGCTTTTCTTTGTAGCTGGCAAATTTAACGATTACCGGGCGTTTTTTATTTGGGTTGAACTTTCCTAGACGGTGTGCCCTCTCGATGCTAACCTGTTGCATACCTAAGTGTAGTTCGCACAATTCCGTCACTTTGCCTTCAGATTTTGTAGTGTCACGATGTGTAGGACGCCCGGCACGTTTTTCTTGAGCACGCGCAATGAACACACGAAGGCGACAAGGTGTGACATAAACACACACTTCATTACACTCAATAAGACAATTACACACACAGAAGAATAGGAATAACTAGAAATAACGAGGTCTCCAAAACCAAGCAATCAACACGTCATATCACGACCAAGTTCTACTCGCGTCCCTCCTCACATCTCGCCCGCTACCGCCGGTCGCTTACGAGGAAGATCGTTCGCGATGTCACCCGACCGTCGCTCACCGCGTCCGTCGATACCGAAGTCTCCGTTGATGTAGAAGTGCGCTCCGCAAGCACTATGACGTACTCGTGCGTTGTTCGTCTTCTGCAGAATGGGATTGGTGCCGGCAGGTACTCCTGGCACGTCCCAGCTCACCCTGGCCCGGGCACCGTTGGCGTGGCTGACGGGTAGCCGCAAGCCCGGGCTCGTTAAAGGTCGGCAGCGAAAGCGCTGACCTGTCCCGGCAGCTCACTGCACAGCCGGCCAGCTGGACGACCGGATCGTGAAGACCGCTGCTCGCCGAGGCTAGTACTCCGGCGGGCTCCACGCTCCACAGGACTGGGGCAAGACCCAGACTGCGCGGACCATCGGCTATCTTCACCGTCGCCTTGACCGCCGTTCTCCTCTGCGCGCGCCCCTCCAAGATGGCGTCCCTCGCGCGCACCTCCCGCTTCTTTTTCCTTTTCCACTTCTCTTTATTTGTATTCCATTGATTTCTTCTCCGGCCTTCCTCTTCTTTTTCGACGTCTCTTGTCACACCTGACATGTAGCCTTCTCATGTTCATCATTATCTTCAACACCATGGAAGACCAGATTGTTACGTCGGCTCCTGTTTTCAATATCATCCACCTTAGCAATCAGAGCGTCAATCCCGGCCCGGTTTTTCTCTATTTCTGCGCGACAGTCTGAAACTACTGCCTGCAGGTTCTCAATTTTATTTATCGTCGCTTCAACGATACTCAAGCGGTTTTTTAGGTCAACCATAGCCACCTGTTGCTCGGCTTGATGGTTTTCTATGGGTGTTAACTTGCTTTTAATTTCCTTTTGTCCGCTTAGAAGTTCCTTTAGAAGAACATTATCTGGGCCAGGATTCAACTCAACGTCCCCGCATACCAGCAATAACAAAAGGTAAAATGCAAAACGCCGCAACAGTACAAATTCACGACGCCTACGATTCACACGCGCTCTATTATTCGAGTGAGAACACGCACACGCAAAAAGTACTGGGGGTGGAACCGGCAATACAACAGTGTCGTAACAACAATAACATTTCTGAAAACTGACCTGTAGGATGAACAAGACAGTCGTGAACGGCACCGCCATCGCACAGCAGATGTCGTGGCCAATAGCCGACATAAATCAAGAGCGGGGTTTGGATCAGATGCGCTTCTTGCCACGAGGTGCCGCCACCTGCCGCGCTTCATTGTCTGTTAACTGTACAGAGTGAGCCACACTGGCGCACAAGAATCGCAACGGGAAAAAGCTTTACATCACGCGCTAACGTAACTTCTTTCAGCCGTGCCATCCCTCTCTTTGTAGCTTCCAGCGTGTTGATCGGGACCAGAGATGAGAGAAAGCGCTCACACCAGGCGAGCTCTGCTCATTATTGACAGATTAAAGAAACTTTTGTGGCAGTCGATTTGTGAGGCAATAAACTGCGGTACTGAGGTCATTCGATGATTCTTTGGAAAAGTGTTTCATAGCCCCTTTAAGATCCCAGTAGAGAGTATCGTATCGGGCACTTTTCTTCAAATAATATCTTTGTATTTATATCTCAAATTTTTACCTTCTCGATACCTTGTATCGTGTCTTGATACGCTGCGATGTATCTTCGGCCCGCCCTACTTAAAGCTGTCACAATTAAAAAATCAGCCTATCCTATCCACTTACCTGTTTCGGCGCAGTCCGCTGGGTTTTTGGTAAAAATGCCTTAAAATGCTACCCGCGAAGGCATCAAAGATTATGGAAAACAGCAAGATTGTTCGGCCAGCTTAGTGGAACTGAAGTGTTCTCTGCTCACAGGCTCGAACGAAGATGCCCTGGAAGAGAGCCTGCTGCGCTTTGTAGACAAGTGCATGAGCCACTCTCACATCTCCGATGGAACAATGGCCAAGGATTCTGCCCGTGTTAAGGTTGGTTCAACTGCTCTCCTCTGAAAATATCATTACCATTTTCCAGCCAGTGTAATTTTCAAGTGAATTTACTCTAAAAGAGCTTGTTCCTGGGTCAGTCTATGCTTGCTAAACATGTTAATCCCAGTACATAGCTTGAAACATGAAAAAAGAAATGAGACGAGAGAGACCGAGGATTGCCAACTACCAGCTGTTTATTGACGGTTAAAGGTGTGGCTTTGGAAAGAACTTCCAAACATGCGCAGTGGCGTGTAAGCGTGACGTCACGCATGCCATCATGTAGGCTGTCCGATAATAAAGCATAGTTCAGATCTATATAGCACAGTTAATGTATCGCTGACACAGGCGGACCCTTTTCATCTAATAGAAAACGCTTCGCACGGTACCCTCGCAATTTGGTCTCTGCTTTTGCCAGCAACCTTGCCCGAAATGCGGCACACATGAGCATGATTTAATGCGTGCCGGAAGATGACATCACTTCAACTCACCAAGGAACAAGCTCTTCGAGGGTGCATTTCTCATACATTATGGCCCGGGTTGTCTGTTGCCGGAAAACTTTCTTCTGGACCGCACAAGGTGAAGTGACATATGGTTGACATTTGATGAAGCAGCGTACAAAGGACACGATCACGCACGCATAGCAATGACGCAAACAGGAGCGCTAAACTGCGACTGATATGAGGAAAAAACTGTAATGACGCAAAGAAGACGGGGACGAAGCGAAGACACGAACAGATAGGCACGGGCGTCTGTTCGTGTCTTCACTTCGTCCCCGTCTTCTTTGCGCCATTCTAAACAGACAGGGCGTGCAAACACGGACACAAGAAAGAAGTCAGGACACCACAAACGCCGACTAACAACTGAAGAGACGCACAATGGCTGAAAAGAAAGAAGGCACGAAAACTTATCTGCGCATGCCCACGCAACAGGCGAACCTATCAATCCGGCACGCGTGGCGGTCTACGTGGAAGATAACTGTTAAGGCATTTGATTTCATCTTTATGCAAGTTAATCGACGGTTGGCTCACGCATGCGCTACCACTATTCTCGATATGCCATGCTTCAATCATCAGGCGCGTTTCTTCATTTCTATGCCGGTACAACACTGCGCATTCATCAAATTTTGGCGTGCACTTACAATCTCGACAATGTAAAGATAGATTAGAAGGTGAGCCTCCTGTTAGCGATCTCTTATGTTCCAACATAATTGATTGTCGGAACATGGGAGAGGCCTTTGCCCTGCAGTGGGCGTAGACAGGCTGATGATGATGATGATGTTCCAACAATCTCTGGTTGATGCATCGGCCCGTCTGTCCTACGTAGAAGCGGCCGCAGCTGAAAGGGATCTTATACACCACACTCGTACGGCAATCAGTGAATTTGTTGGTGTGCTTTACGAAACAAATATCGGTCCGCTTCTTGTCTTTTACTCCCTCATTCTTCCTCTGTACAGCGGAACAAATCTTACCTAGCTTATTGGCAGCCGTGAAAACAACATTAACGCCGTATCTAGTTCCTACTTTCTCTAGCCTGTGAGATACGCAATGAATGTACGGTATACCTACGACACGTTTCTTCCTAGAATGAATACTTACCAACTAGCTCAGCTCTCTGTTATTCTAAGCTTCCTTGCGTCATTACAATAAAAAAAAATCCGGTCCCCAAGAGACCGAAAATATACAGAGTCATACCTTATTCACAAGTTTAATACACTCCAGCCAGCAGGTATTAACGTTTCTAAGGGGGCTCTTGAATCTATTCGGTATGGTACATACACAACGAAAACGAATGAGAGTTAATCCCTTCTTCTAGGCGTTTCGAACCTACTATTGTTAAAATACCACGTGCTTCCGTTGACAATCATTCAGCGAAACGTACACCCTCCCGTCTCCCGCCCCCCGCTTTTAAATGCGAAGCATTTCTTAGCGAACCTCTGGCACTTTAAGCGTTTCTATCTACGTATCTATCTATCTATCTAGCCGCCTACGTCTGGATGCTCTCATGATCGCCTCCTCAACTTGGTGTAGATAAAAATTGGCATGGGAGGGTAAGGGGATTGGACGAATATGACTGTCGGGTCAAGACATGAAAAAATTTGGCAGGTCCCACGTGCCGTGGGAGTCGATGTTATGCGAAGCATGCGGCGGCAAGGTGACTGCGGCGTAATTTTTTTTACTAAGTGACACGTTACAAAATGACACTAAAGTTTTGCATAAATGTTATACACACTCATATGTGTTGAAGAGCCGCATATGTGTTATATAACCAGTTGTTTACGGTTGGGTAACGCTGCCAATGGCAACGTGGGTATTACCAACACCAGAAGTGGTACGCTGATATGTAGTGCTTATACTTGTCCCGAGAACGCACGCACGTTTCACAAAGGCGTGAGCATATGTGCAAGAAGTTCTTGACAATTCTTGAACAAGGGCATCATCACCGTGATCAGTGAGCACCAGCACATGGTCATGACTTGTTATAGGATCCGGTCGTGATCATGGTGACGAGGGGTCCATGTGTAGTGAAGTATGTGCTATAGTAGAGCTGTTGGAATTCGTGGATGCCTCGGTCATTTCGTCGACAAATTGCCCGTCGATAGAGCCGGCGACATGTAGGAAGCTGAAGCCACCCTTCGCGTTGGTGAGTTATAGGCCGTCGAGGCTGGTAGGCCGGGATAGTGCTACGTAGACCAACATCAGTGGATGGCGCTTCTCGTATTCGTAGACTACCTGAGCGTACGTGGCCTCATAGCCTAGCCTCCAAAGCGGCTGTCAATCAATCTGGCATCATCCTCGGTCAGCATGAGGCCATCGCCCAGCCTCGTAAGAAATGAAGAGGACACTGCGTCGTTCTGGCGGACGAAGTGCACTTTACGGTGCGGTGATGTGGATATCGTATGCAACTATCGTTAATATATTCCTCCGGGGTCGAGCAATGCTTCAATATAGCTTGCTGAATCAGGAATACAAACATAATGTTTATTAGACTGCTATAAAAGTGGAGCCAACACTGGAACCACAGACGTTAATCTGATATGACGCCTGTATCGTAGTAGTACACATCATAGGAGTATCATGTAGTGTTTATTGCTTTCTTGTGAAATTAGATAGCAAGCACCACAACCACAATTGACGTTGCACCGATATTACGCCTGCGTAGACTGTTTTTCCAAACCAGTTTATAGACGTGGCGTGGCTCAGTGGTAGAATACCTGATTTCCACGAAGAATGCTCGGGTTCGATTCCTGCTGGGATCCTAATTTTCCTTCTTTCCATTCGTCGAGTCAACGCTGCTGATGTTGGTTTTCCTTAACGCTCTGGCATTTAAGTTACCATTGTCTGTTCTCGCCGTTCCTGCGTAGATATAAACTGTCAATCACCCGTGGCGCATACCCGTTCACCTCAGCCCGTGGTAAACGGGTATGTGCCACACGTGTCTAGTGGAAAGGGTTTGACGACTGTGGGGATCTCGGATAACAACCCTCGCCCTCACCTTCAGCAGCGGTGATAGCAAGCAGCGACGAGCGCCACTGCGCATGTGCATGCATGTGCGAAGGGTTTATAAGCCAGCCCAGCGAGCGGCCCGAGGGGAGTGGCCGGCGAACTGTCGTGAAGTGTGCGCGTGTGCGTGGCGTGCGGTCCGCCGGGGCCAGGGTTAGCGGCACCTGTGCGAAAGTGGTTCTTTGAAGTTGTTTTACAGTTTTCTTGCCGCCCTAACGTCGTTCAGGTTTTGACTAATAAATGTTATTGCGTTTCCCCGCCGTCTTCGAACGCCTTCTTTCCTGGAGTAGACACCGAACCCCACAACTGGCGCCCAACGTGTAATCGGCGACGTCTACTACCGAGAAGAATGGAGGCTGCTCTCAAGAATCTTCTTGAGACGATGGAGCGCCTCGACCTGGCGTCGGCCGCGTTCTGCGCGGCGCGTGGAGACGCCGCGTCCGCAGCCTACTTGGCAGCGAGGTGCGTTGCGGTCCCAACTGTGGGATATGCAGCGGCTGGAGCGGACGAGGACGCTGGTTGCGGGGCTGAGCTTCCGACAGATTCGGACGCCAACGTGGACGAGGCGGACCGAGCCACTGCGACGGGAGGGAGTAGTACGAGTGCGGAGACGGCAACACCTACCACAGCTGCCGACGCCGACACAGCATGGGATGCCGACTCGAGCGCAGACGGCAGGCAAGGACAAGCCGCTGGTCAGGAACCCGCGACTGCGGTTGTTCAAGGAAGTGCGCTGGCGCAGAAAGAGAAGACCATCGACGGCTGGCACACGGCTAAAGTCGAGGGTGCCTCGACGAGCACAGACGCGAGCGGCGAAAGAGGGGACGTAGGTGCAGCTGTACTCGCCCATGTGCCGGACGGTGGTGAGTTCGTCGATACACAGACCGGTTACTGCACTGGCGAGCCCGAAGAATGCGCAAAATTTTTAGAAAAGGCCATGAAAGGAGAACCGGAGGACGAAGGCGTCTACAAGGAGTACTTGGACAACCAGAAAATGGGGGACGCTGAGAGCCCGGCACATGAGTTTGAAGGTGAAGCTACGGAAGTGTTGTGGGAAGAGGCTGCGAGCGATGCCCGAGAGCCAAGCATCGAAGGCGAGGAAGTAGAAGGGCCGCAGAGACGTAGTGCCTCTGTCGAAGCAGAGAACGGCACAGCAGAAGGTGCAGTGGCTACAGGCGAGAACGACGAGGGCAGCGACGAGAGCGACGACGGCCACTCGCAATTTGACCGCAACCGAGACAACCACGCAAGAAGCCACGAGAACCATGGTCAAGGAAGGTAAGACATCCGCCATCAAAGCAAAGGCAGCTGCTCCAAAGGCGGCCAAGGAAAGGCAGCGGTAAGGGCTCCGGCCAACGCTCTGGCCAATGCACCGGAAAAGACGGTACCCACGGAGACCCAAACGATGGTGGTGGAAGGCCGAAAAGACTGTAATCGGCGTAGACTATCACCACTAACTTTCTCTTTTGAGGGGGGGAATGTGTGGGGATCTCGGATAACAACCCTCGACCTCACCTTCAGCAGCGGTGATAGCAAGCAGCGACGAGCGCCACTGCGCATGTGCATGCATGTGCGAAGGGTTTATAAGCCAGCCCAGCGAGCGGCCCCAGGGGAGTGGCCGGCGAACTGTCGTGAAGTGTGCGCGTGTGCGTGGTGTGCGGTCCGCCGGGGCCAGGGTTAGCGGCACCTGTGCGAAAGTGGTTCTTTGAAGTTGTTTTACAGTTTTCTTGCCGCCCTAACGTCGTTCAGGTTTTGACTAATAAATGTTATTGCGTTTCCCCGCCGTCTTCGAACGCCTTCTTTCCTGGAGTAGACACCGAACCCCACACGACGTACGCGACAGGATTTTCACGTTATTCATGTCACGACCCGACAGTCATATTCGTCAAATCCTCTTACCCTCCCATGCCAATTTCGGTCTACACCAAGTTAAGGAGGCGATCATGAGAGCACCCAGACGTAGGCGGCTAGATAGATAGATAGATAGATAGATAGATAGATAGATAGATAGATAGATAGATACGTAGATAGAAACGCTCAAAGTGCCAGAGGTTCGCTAAGAAATGCTTCGCATTTAATAACGTGAAAATCCTGTCGCGTACGTCGTCAAACCCTTCGCTTCAGACACGTGTGGCACATACCCGTTTACCATAGGCCGCGGTGTACGGGAATGCGCCACAGGTGATTGACAGTTTATATCTACCCAAGAACAGCGAGAACAGACGTTGTTAGTTTAAGTGCGAGAGCTTTAAGAAAAACAGACATCGGCCGCGTTGACCCGACGAATGGAAAGAATAAGAATTAGGATCCGAGCAGGAATCGAACCCAAGCATTTTGCGTGGCAATCAGGTATTCCACCACAGAGCCACGCCAGTTCTGTAAACTGGTTTGGAAAAACAGCCTATGTAGGCGTAATGTCAGTGCAACGTCAATTGTGGTTGTGGTGGTGGCAATCTAATTTCACAAGAAAGCAATGAACACTGCATATGTACTCCTACGATACAGGCGTCATCTCAGATTAACGTCTGTGGTTCCAGTGTTGGCTCCGCTTTTATAGCAGTCTAATAAACATTACATTTGTGTTTCTATGATTCAGTTTCAGTTTTCAGTTTCAGTTTTATTGTGTAACATACATATAATGACTGGTTATTATTATACAGGTAGGACCCCAGAGCCTAGTGAAAGGCAGTTGCAGGGGTCCGTTTTTTAACAGTAGTAGGTACTGCTGAGCTACAAAGCAATATAAGTACATAAAAGTGCAACGGAATACAATAAATACATTATAGAAACATAGCAATACATAAATACATATAACCACAAAGAAATCGAAATAATATTTATTAATTCAAGTATTACTATTGTGAGTTTTGCAGGTGATCGCGAACACATTGTTTATACAAATGAAATGATGTGGATGCTGCGATGGTACAAGGTAAACTATTCCAGAGTTTTGATGCAAGATAAGAAAATGAATGTGATCCGTAGTTAGTCCTTATGCGGGGTATGCATAATGGTTTATTTAAAATAGAACGTAAGGAATATGTGGGTGTTTGATATGTTAATGCTATTGACGGACATTGAACAGCGTTATGCAAAAGTTTGTAGACAAGTAGTAATACACGATAATTGACACAAACTGTGATGGGTTGTATGTTTAGTAGTCTATAAGCATATGAAGCCGAGTCTGTTTTTGGTATGGAGAGAAGGGCACGCACAGCTGTGTTCTGTGCTACTTTGAGGGGTTTCAGTGTTGTCGGGTAGGTTAATCCATAAATTACTATAGCATACGTGATGTGTGAGTGTATGAAAGAATGATACAACGTTAACATTGTCTTTATTGGGAAAATGTAGCGTAGCCTGTAAAGAATGGGTATTTTTCTCTATATTTTAAGTGTTGTCTCATGTACGTGTGTGTGCCATGAAAGCTGCGCGTCCAAGTATACACCGAGAAATTTTGTATTACTAACTCTTTCTAGTACTGTGTTATTCATTTTAAGCTGATTACTTAAAGTAAGATGGGTGTTTTGGGGGGAAAAGATAATGTAATTACTCTTAGCGCTGTTGGCGAGTAGTTTGTTTGCATTAAGCCAGGATGATAATTTTTGTAAGGCAGTCGTTGCTTTGTGGTATAGGATATTTTCGTTTTTTGCTGTTATAAATATGTTAGTGTCATCTGCGTAAAGGATACAATCTTACGATGTTATGGATAGCAGATCATTAATGTAAGCTAAGAACAAGAATGACCCTAGAATTGAACCTTGCGGAACACCTCTATTGGTTATACATCGACATGACGACACACCGTTCATATACACATATTGCTCTCTATTATTTATATAGTTCGACAAAAGCGTTAGCGCTGTCCCGCGTATTCCGTAGTGATCTAGTTTGGTTAGTAATATGTCATGGTCAAGCATGTCAAACGCTTTCGTGAGGTCAACGAAAACACCCATTGTAAGTAATTTATTTTCTATGTTTACTTTTGTTTTTTCAACAATGTTAAGTAGTGCATGTTCTGTTGATTTTCCCTTCCTGAAGCCGTATTGCTCAGGTGCGTATAAATTATGTTTCTCAAAAAAATTGTTCAGTCTAATATACATTGCCCTTTCAACAACTTTGGCCAATGCTGGCAATATGGTGATCGGACGATAATTTGCAACTTTCATCTTGTCGCCTTTCTTAAACACGGGTGTTATTTTGGCGACTTTTAATTTCGAAGGAAACCAACCAGTTTCGAAAATATCATTGATGACATATGTTAGTGGCTCAGCTAGAAGTGTAGATAGGCGTTTTATCATTTGAACCGATACGCTGTCGTCACCTATTGACTTGGTGTTTTTTAGTGCAAGAATTATTTTTTTTATTTCATCTTTCGTTGCTGGATAAAAGAAAATAGATTTTAAGTTTTTCGCGCTAGGAAGGCTACTACAAGTGTTGTTGCATGAAATTGCGTTACTGGTAGTGCCTACATTTGCAAAGTGATCATTGAAAGCATTGCTTATAGCAGTATTATCAACCATAATGTCATCACCATCAATAATTGCTGTAACATTGCTACCCATCTTTCTTTTATTGAGGGCTTCATTAATAACTTTACACGTCGCCTTACTGTCGTTATTATCTTGTGCTATTTTTGAACTGAAGTAGCCGTGCTTCGAAATTTGCAGAAGTTTGTTAAGGTGGTTGTTGTATCGCTTGTACCTAGCTTCGAGGTTGACGTTATGCGGTTGTCGCTTCAACTTTTTGTACATGTTGTTCTTGTGGTTTATGGAGCGCAAAAGGCCAGCCGTTATCCATGGTTTGCGTTTAAAATTAGTTCCTGTAACAGTGATAGTGCTCTCTCCAACCATCATGTGTCTCTGTAAGATGTTGATAAATGCATTATATTTTTCTTCAGTTGAACTTGCATAATACATTTCTTGCCAGTTTTCTCTTGCGAAAGAGTGGAAAATCTGCTTCTTGTCATAAAATGTGCGCGTGACCTTATTTTTCGTTGTTTGGTTAGCCGGATTTGATATCGCAAACACTGGCAGATGATCAGTGATGTCACATGAGATGGTGCCTGTTACAAAGATCGGTGATGGATGGCTTGTTATAATGTGGTCAAGTATACTTTGTCGCGAGCTTGTTGTACGAGTGGCAGATGTTATTAATTGCAGCAGACCTTCGCGAGCGAGCAAGTCAGTGTAAGAATAATTATTCGAGTCCTTTTGAGCGACGTCAATATTGATATCACCCAGTAAGATGACATGAATGTTTGGTTCAATATAGGTATCGAGTAGTTTTCCAAGTTCTTGTAAAAAGTGTTCGATTTTGTTAAGCGGTGACCTGTATACAACCCCTACCAAGGTTTCTTTAGTCTTGTGTGGCAGTAAGCCTTTCGTGGTACAGTCAGGTTGAACTTCAATGAACAAACTTTCACATAAATCTGACGTAATTACAATGTCGCGCCTGACAGAATAAGCAAGCAAGCTATATTGAAGCATTGCTCGACCCCGGAGGAATACATTAAAGATATTTACGTATGATATTCCCATCATCGCACCGTAATGTGCACTTAGTCCGCCAGAACGACGCAGTGTCCTCTTCATTTCTTACGAGGCTGGGCGGTGGCCTCATGCTGACCGATAATGATGCCAGATTGATTGACAGCCGCTTTTTACACCAGGCTACGTAGGCCACATACGCCAATGTACTCTACGAATACGACAAGCGCCGTCCACTGATGTTGGTCTACGCAGCACTATCTAGGCTTACCAGCCTCGACGGCCTATATCTCACCAACGCGAAGGGTGACTTCAGTTTCCGACATGTCGCCGGCTCTATCAACATACAATTTGTCGGCGAAATGGCCGATGCATCCACGATTTCTAACAACTGTACTATACCTCGTACATCACTACACATGGATCCCTCGTCACCGCGATCACGACCGGATCCGATAACAAGTCATGACCAGCTGCTGGTGCTCACTGACCACGGTCATGATGACCTTGTTCAAGAAGTCTCAAGAAGCTCTTCCACACATGCACACGGGTTCGTGAAATGCGCGTGCGGTATCCATCATTAGGAACAAGCATAAGCACTACATATCAGCTTACCGCGTCTGGTGTTGGTAATACCCACGTTGCTGTTGGCAGCGTTACCCAACTGTAAACAACTGGGTAAATAACACATATGCGGCTCTTCAGCATATATGTGTGCGTATAAAATTTATACAGATATTTAGCGTCACTTTGTAACGTTTCGCTCAGTAACAAAAATTACGTCACAGTCGCCTTTCAGCTGCATGCTTCGCATAACATTGATTCCCACGGTACGTGGGACCTGCCGAATTTTTTTGTTCTTTTTTTTCGCGTTCCTTATGACTCACCCAGTCGTCACGGTGGCCTCTCCCTTCCCCACCCCTTCTGTCTTCTGGTGGAGAGGGCATGAAACCTATACGCACGATAGCTAAGGAAATCAGTTCCAGCCTTGAAGAAGACAAGTCCACTTGTCGAAACGTTGGCTCGAGCACCCACCCCCTGTTTACGGATTTTTTCATCGCAGCTTCCATCTTCCACTTCCTGCCGTTTTTTGGATTGCGTCATTACAGTTTTTTCCTCAAGTTATGAACCAACTAGCTCAGCAACAAGCCCTGTTGCAACTGATACTTTATTGTCGAATGGCCCTCCTTATATAGAATGACACGCGTATGCCGCGGGAGCTTCTTTTTCTATTTTCATGTAAGCGACGCGTTACACGTGTGACCACTGCGTTGCACACGCCGCGCCTGAGTGTCTAGGAACATTCCAGATTATTTTAGATCGTCTTTATAAGCTTGAGCGCACAACGAGAACAGTACAGCTTATTCTGGAACTATCGCGGCCACCAGCGACCTTTTTCGGCTGGAACCTTCGTCGCCACTCGTATAAATGCCGACGCGCCTAACCGCTGATCAGATTACCGACGCTGTGTTTGCCGCTATCAGTGTACAGCGTGTATTGCTTCCAATTAGATTTCGTTTCCTGTAACAAAGTGGACAACTGGGCTAGTTGGTACTGGACACAAGTTCGCCCAATAAAGAGTTTCGTCTCTAAGAGCTCTTCACCGTCACGACTACGTGACAATATTATAAAAAAATATAGTTGCTTTCACAGCTCAATCACGGTCTCTGGGTTCCTGCATCCGGAAAGGTGTGCCCCCTTCATACCGGCATCTTGGGTTGTGTCCAGCATGTTTGGGGACATGTGAAAAGGGTGAGCAAAATTTTACGCTCACAGTTAGGACGTCAAGTTCAGCTTCCGAACGACCATTTGAGAAGCATTTTTTACGGTAATTTCCCCGGATAGGTTGATCTGAAGAAACTGATGGACTTAGGCTCATCAGCCTTGAAGTGGAGATCACGTGGAAGTGCGTGCTTGTGCGCCTTGTTAGAACTACAGATGACAACACAGTTGTGCATGTGAGAGTGTTATGTGGAACTTCTCACTGGCATCATCAGCCTACTCAGCAAAGGCCCAAAATTCAACCGGGTATGTCCGCACATGCGCTACTGGATTTAAACCGAAGGTTGGCAAGCGAAGCTGCCTCGGAAAAGGACGAGCATTGCTTACTGGAGGTTGTTTCCACATCTGCTCCTCAAACAACAGGAAGTGGACGCGAGGTGCGCTGATAGCATAGTGTAGTATTTATTTTTTAGAGAGAGAGAGAGAATGACTTGTGCTTATTCCAATCGGACAAGGAAGTTGGCTTTCTGATAACGCCTCAATGCGTCTTCAATGAAATAGATTTGCAGGCTAATAATAAGAATTTCAAGAGTGTCAAAGCGAGCGTGACAAAATTGAAGAAGGACTTAGGCAGACTTTGTGAAGGAGTTTGGGCTGACGATTCTCTAAACAAGTTTCAGAGTCCAAAGTAGATAGTTTGTTAGTTCCTTTTGGGTTAAATGGTCCCTAAACCACGTCCCATAACCTTTTTATCATTTCAAGTAAACGCGGCAGCGCTACGAGCCACAAACTTCGAGAAACAGTCCCTTCTCCCGTCCGGGCCTTTCCGAAATCTTTAGCCCCTCGGCGTTCACCGTGACGTCAACATTCTCGTCTGCTCGTCATCTACAAAACCTGTTCGCTCGCAGGCACGTTTCGACAGTATCTTCGTTTCTTTTGAAGGTGGCATTTTTCTTCAAAAGAAAGGCATTTGTATTGGGTCCAGTGTAGCAGCGATTTTTAGTGACATCTTTTTTTATTTCATATTAATCACTCGTCCGCTGACTCGAACGCCGCGGGATCGAATTCCTGCCGTGGAGGCCGAATTTCGATGGCGGCGGGAATGCTTGGGGCCCGTGTACCCAGGCGGTTGCAATTTCCAGAGCCCTCCATTACGGCGTCCGTCATATCCTGGTTTCGAACAGCGGAGCACCGGAAATCAGTTAAGGCCTTACTGAACTTTTTCCTTGGCAGTGGCCTATTGAATAGGCTATACTACTCCCGCTCTGCATCTTCCTCTTGTTTGTGTGTTTGTTTTGTGGCGCGCCTGCTTTTCTCTCCGCTTTCAGTTCCATCTTCCTTGTTTCTCCTTCGCCGTAGTGTAGGCTAGCAAACCGGATGCCACAATTCTGATTGACCTCCCTGCTTTTCTCGCTGCTGACTTTCTTGCGGACCACTAGCCTGAATGAAACTTTGTAAACAGTGTAGTCTGCGTGTGTGTTATGTGATTATTAGTATATATATCGATCATCAGCCACCCAGCACGTAGACATAGCATGTCAGGCGAGCAGCCAGGATAGCATCTCCAGCTTTTCATTAAAACATTTCTCTCTCTCTCCTAACGGCGGAGCTGTTTAGGCCGACAGTGAGTGCGTGTAGAGCGAAGAAAAATGGCCATCATGAGCCGGCTCTCGCCGTCCTCTTCCATTCGCAACCAGGGCACGTGCGCCGATTTGGCCGGCGTGGGACATAATAACTCTTATGGGCGAGAGAACAGAGAGAGAGAGGAAGAGATAGAAAAACAGTGAAAGAGGAATTATTCGCGAAAAAATTTTTTTCCCGAGGTGGGATCGAACACGCGTACTCGCGATCCGAAGGAGAGCGTCCTAACCACTCGGTTATCCAGGCACGCTAGCAGAGCATCGCATAGCCTTGTGTGGTATATAGTACAGCAAAGGGGCGGGAAAGGGAAGTGAGGGTGAGGATTAATGGAGAGAGAGTAAAGCGTAGAAAGGGAAGAAAAACATAGAGAGAGAAATAAAGGAAAGCGATAGACAGGAAAGAGAAATGCAGAAAGATGGAAGGAGTGAGGAAGGAAGAAGTAGAAATGAAAATACGTAGGAAAGCAGAGAGATAAGAGAAAAAGAAAGAGAAGCAAGGAACGCCGCCCAGCTGCGCATTTTACACTCCTTTCATAGCAACGTCAGTTACATGGCTAAAGAAATGAGCGTGCCTTGCACTAGTGGCCTAAGGCTAGAGCGGAGCACCTGGCTGGTCCTGGCCTAATGGCTGAGCATCAGTAGCGACACCCGGTGACACCTGGCTAAAGTCACCAATCCCCTTGATGCGGAGGCACATACCGGTACTGAAGTTGAGCGTAGCCTAATGCAATAAAGTATACCTTAGCCAAATCGCGTTACTATACCTAGGAGCGACTTGGTAATGCCTTGCAAAAAACTTAGAAAAAACAAGCATGACCTCGCAAAACTTGGGACAACCAAGCATCATATCGTAAATATAGGCACAATCAATTTCTACATGCAAATAATTTCAGAGGGCGTGCGCGACTTCTGTCTACGACAGGAAAACAAAATATGTTATTCTTTAAGATGGTACATGGGCGCCAACACTGGAAGATAGCCGTGCAATTGTCCTTTGCCCCGCACAGTTTGCAGAACATGGTATCTCTGCTTGTTCTGTGGCATGGGGAGTCAAGTGTCCACTGTCGTATCCACACACTCTTGTGTGTCTTTCTTTTCAAAATGACTCAACAGGGCAGAACAGGAGCAGATAGCCAGATCGCTGAAACACCAGAAGGGAGGGGTTCTTCCTATTGGTCGGGTCGAATCGCGTACAACCAATTTCTCCCCTGGCGGTGAGCACCTTAAAAAGTAAATTACAAACTAAACAAAAGCCGCGCGCACATCACATTTTTCTTTCGTTCTTGCTCTTCACTCTCCCCTGACTGCTCTCCGCGGTTTCGCATTTCGCTGCTGCTAGCGGTTGTTTCCGGGAATTGGTTGAAGTCCACAGAGTTCCGAACAGTCAGTGTTGCGCGGTAACGTGAGTTACAGGCTCGAACTGCACCCGAAAGCGAAACTGGAGGCTGAATAGTGTTCATTAGGCGCCAATTTTGGAAAAAGGCATTTATAAACACTTGTAGGCATCCAGGCACAAAGGTCAAATTACGCATTTATAGGCAATATAAAAACACTATAAAAGCCCTTCTTTGCCTCATGCTCATAGATCAAAGTGGCGCGATAGAAGCGCAAGGAGCAACGTAGGCATTTGCCTAAAATCCGGTCTTTACTCATTGCTGTTCCCCGTGCACCCGCGTAACCTCGCCGACAGGGCACCACCGCCAGCTAAAGTCACTGTAACGGGAAAAGTACCGCATTCGTTTTCTCTTCGTCGCCGCGCCCTTTCGGCGGCTTCGCCACATAAGGGGTCCAGTTCGCTAGCCTCGCTAGTGTTTCCCGGCCGCCGACGGACGGCGCTTTGGAGGGTGATTGTTTTTGTAGCCCCAGTAAAGCGTGCAGGAACATTACGACATCCCGTGTCGTTTTGACACTTCATCGCAAGCCTGTCGAGGCGTCGAATGCCTGGGTGCTGCACTTTTGGGTGCAGCGATTGGCGGGAAACGGGCAAAGCCCTCTTTCGGTATTCCCAGCGTGAAAAAAGATGCCATGCGACGGGCTGTGTGGTTCGACAGAGTACGGTGGGCAAAATTTGTTCCCACAACTGATACCCGCCTTTGTGAGGGAAGCGTTTCATTGAGAAATCGCGAATGTTGTTTCGGGGAATATTTATATCTCCCCTGCACTAGTGCAGCTACTTTCGCGTGGTTTCCGCTGAAGGTTCATGCATAAAAGCATTGCCGGGCAGCTCATTTGTTTGGCGTAAAATTGACGCCTTTGAGCTCACATATAACGATCAACGCGCCATGAAATCTGAGTGCTACAGATTCGTATTGCGTGACGTTATTTTTGTTCGTCAGAGCACAAATTCGTGGGCGTCTGCATGGACGGATGGATGGATGGATGGATGGATGGATGGATGGATGGATGGATGGATGGATGGATGGATGGATGGATGGATGGATGGATGGATGGATGGATGGATGGATGGATGGATGGATGGATGGACGGACGGACGGACGGACATACGGATGGACGGATGGATGCGTTCAAAGTCGCAGAAGTTCGCTAAGAAATGCTTCGCATTTAATAAATGCCGACAGCCTAGCGCGTAAATGCCGCGCAGTTCGCATTCCTTTATCGCGTTAGTACGCGTGCTTGCGCGTGTAGGCAACTGAAAACTGCCGCTATTTCTTTCCTAATCAGTTAGAGAAGAACGGTATGCTTCACTCGGGGCTGCAAAAGTGCACGTAATGCGTAAAGCATGCGTTACTCCACGTGAAATCAACACCGCGCCGCCGCAGCTTCGGCCGCGGTGGACCAAATATGGCGGCGGGCAAGACGATTGCGGTACTTTCCCGTTCCAGTGACTTTAGCGGATGGATGGATGGATGCTATGAGCGTCCCCTTTATAACGGGGCGGTAACATGTGTGTCACCAGGCTCGAAGGAAGGAAAGAAAGAAAGAAAACTTCCTTGTTTCAAGTTGGCTTAATACCTTATCTACACTGATTGAATCTATGTTATTATACCACAAAAAATATAAATTCACGGTCCATCTCTCTGCCTCTTAAGGCAGAATGACCTTATTTTTCCTCATTATTTATTTTTGTACTTTATCTCTACTTTTCTGCCACCAATACTCTAACCGTCTCTTACTTATTTCTATCGTGGACGTGTTCAGCTTTCCATTGTTGTCCCTAAAACCCAAGGCTTCATGTAGACTCGTGCCCACACGTATACCTCGGTGAATATCGCCACATTCAATCAGTACATGTTCCATCGTTTCCTTAGTTCCCCCGCAGCATGTACATTGTTCTTCTTCGTTACTGAATCTCGCTTTATAACTACGCGTTCTAAGGCAGCCCGAGCTTGCTTCAAATAGCAAAGGGCTTCCCCTTGAATTATCATAAAAGCTTTCCCTCGTTATTTCGTTTTTTCCCTTTCGGTAGTTACTCAGAGCCGGCTTCTTTTCCATCGCTGCCATCCAATAAGTCCTCGCCGCTTCTCTGACCTTCCGCTTTATGCTCATTGTTGCCATATCGCCCGCACTGCTAGCCGTATATATATTTACTGGTGAGCCTCCTAGTTCTTTTTCTCCACTGCGTGTCAACGCTTCTTCTATACAAATGCCTGAAAACCTTCTCTGCCCATCTACTCTTCTTCATTTTCCTCAGCCTCTCTTCGAATCTCATTTTGCTCTGATTTTCCCTCACTTCAAAGCCTGTCCATCCCATATCACCCTTTACAGCCTCATTTGTCGTCTTCCCGTGAGCGCCCAACGCGAGGCGGCCCACCGTCCTTTGATTTACATCCATTCCTGATTGTACCTCTGACTTCATGCACACCACTGAGTTCCCAAATGTAAGCCCCGGGACCATCACACCCTTCCATAGCCCTCGAAGCACCCGTACCTATTGTACCCCCATAAAGCTCTGTGCTTCATAATTGCGGCATTCCCCTTTTCCTTTGCTACCGATGCTTTCTTTTGTACCTCCATATATCTGTCCCCCTCATTTACCCATACTCCGAGGTACTTGTACTCGCTTACCCTCGATATTTTTTGGCCCTGTATTATGACCGCATGGTCTTCGTGATCATTGAATACCATCAATCCACATTTTGTTGCACTAAATCCTAGTCCTAGAGCCTCACACTCCCTTCCGCATATATCTGCCAGTCGCTGTATATCCTCTTGACTGTCCGCAAATAAGACAATATCATTAGCATAAAATAGACCTGGAAGCTTCTGCTCAACCATCGTGCCGACCTGTTTGTGTGACAAATTAAATCCAATGTTGGTACCTTCTAGCGCTTTTTTCATCCTCACCATGTACAGCATGAATAACAGCGGGGACAAAGGACATCCCTGTCTAAGCCCCTTGCTAATTTCAACGCTGTCCTTGCTACTTATTCCTTCCCATTCTATACAAACTGTATTTTCTCGGTATATTTCCCTCAAAAGCTGTATACAGTCGTCCCCTATGCCCACTTCTTTAAATATATCCCACAAAATTTCCTGATTAACGTTGTCATACGCACCGGTAATATCTAGATAAGCTACGTATAAGGGCCTGTTTTCTATTTTCGATATTTCTATACACTGGGTAAAAACAAACAGATTATCGTCTAACCGCCTGTCGATTCGAAATCCATTCTGAAGTACTCCCAAAATATCATTTTGTTCTACCCACGCTTCTGTTTTTAATTTTACTGCCTGCATCGCCAACCTGTATAGCACCGATGTAATGGTTAGCGGTCTATACGAGCGAACGTTATCCTTTTCTCCCCTGCCTTTATAGATTAAGTTCATTCTACTTTTTCGCCAACTGTCTGGTATTTCCCTCTCCTGTAAGCATTTTTCTACGGCTTTCAGCAGTGCTTCTTTAGTGTTATGTCCGAGTTCGTTAAGGAGGCTGACGGGAACCCCATCTAAGCCCGGAGTAGTGCGCTTAGGAATTTTTCCTTCGGCCTTCTTCCAATTGAAGTTCTCTAGTACTACATCTTCGTCGGTTGCACTCCTTTGCGTACATTTACTCACCGGGGGAATCCCCTGAGCGACCTTTTTAAACGAATCGGCTGTTATCTTTGGGATGTGACGTAGCGCCACCGCGGAAACAGCGCCATCCCTCACACGGAGGCGTGAGCGCCAACTACGCCGTCCTTCCGGACGCGCGTGCGTCATGAGGCGAAAGTGACTTTACAGGCGGGTGGGGGGGATAGCACCCGCCCCTTCTCCCCACAAGACTTACCCCCGTATTCAGAAACGCTCCTTGACTTGACTTGCCACCGCCTTCAACGCGTTTCGAACGCGCTGCCTTCAGGCAGTGCCAAGGCAGCACAAATGCGTTTCAAACGCGCTGCCTTGAGGCGGTGGCAAGTCAAGTTCAAGTCAAGGAGCGCTTCTGAATACGGGGGTTAGTCTTCAGAAACGACACTTGTTAAGTGATGATGTTATCGAAACCCATTACTTTCATCGCAGCAACCGCAAAGCTGTGTTCATGAACTGTTCCGTTAAGAATACAAAAAATCAACTTGCACAAGACCTCTGAAGAGCAACTTCATGGAGTGTTTAAAAATAAATGGCATATTTCGATACATCGGTCCCTTACGTGTAGCCTCGTCATGAAAGGTCACTCACATCCTCCCACAAAAGGAAGTCACCTCAATCAAAACTCGCACGACCACGTTTAAGAGACCGACAGTCTGACGCTCTTCACCGTGAGGACTATATTGCATCTCATCTGCGTCGTATTTTGATACAACCAATCAAGCGTGCATGTATGCATGATGTCTGTACTCCCTTAACTGAGAATATACATTTTTTGTGCTCCTCAACTTTGGGCTCTGGCTCGCTCTTTGGACCACAACCACCGTTCGCTGGCGTGCGAGAAGGACCTGCTCTTAATTGTCAGTGCTTTCGTGTTATGTTCCGGCGGACCGATACGTCTCTCCTTGCAATCTAAAAGCGAAAGATCATCAAATTTTGTGAGAGTTATTCGGTTTCAGCAAATGACTGGATAAAAATACTTCCTTTTCCATCCTCCGCATTGCGACATTCCGCAAAAGTGATTTGCTATGAAATGAAAAAGTATGTTAGTAACAACAATTTCTGAAGGACATGAAACAAACGCGATACTTGTGGCTTGCAAAGCCAACATAACGCAATAATTAAAGAACTACTGAGCATAAAATGAGAAAGATTTTAAAAAATGTTGGAATACTAGTCAAACTTTGTGGTGTTTGTGTAATGATTCCGAACTTACTGTATGAGATTTCGCTGCTAGTAAAGACAACACACGTAAGAAAGACACAAACGCGACGACATGGACGACACTTCCAATTGATTTATTTCAAGCATGGAACAGAGTGTGCATGTACACGTGGCACACACATAATAGCCGACAACACTGCCTAACACAGTCAGCTCTCAAACAATCTTCTGTCTGAAGAGCGCAGCTATATCGACTTGTCAGTGCTACATTCACCACCCAACTTAATAATGTAAAAGGGTTCTAACAACTCGCGTGCTGTCTGACGCTTGCTCGTGCCCAGAATCCTGACTTCATGAAGTCGTGGTTCGCATTTGCAAACCTTGCAGTGTGCAGGAAGATCCACAATTCCATTTTCGTTCTCTAGATTTCGGTCATGTTTCCTAGCTCGTACATGCAGACAGCGGCCAGTCTGTCCGACATAATACCTGCCGCACGTCAGGGGTATATGATAGACAACTCCTGTCTCACGTTTGGTGTCAGCAGTAGCATGTTTGACACCACAGCCTGTGCTCCTCTCACCGGAGGTGTGAGGGCACAGGTGCCGAGAAAACAAGAGGAACGTCATACCTGCCGGCCTCCTTGTTGAGGTTGTCGGTCACCTTGTGGATGTAACGAGCCACTGCAGGACTTAAGGTCGTAGTAGCTGTATTTGCAACCGCCGGTTGCAGTGGTTCCCCTGTGAAGTTGTCTCAGCTCTGCCCTCGCACCTCAGCTGAGGAAGCACAAGGTGCCGTGCAAAACGTGCTACTGCTCAGGCCCGTAGCGAGGAATATTTTTCGGGGGGGCCCACTTGCTGAAAGCCTTGACTATTTGAGAAAAACGCCTATTTTCATTATTTATTTTAAGTAAAGAACCATGTCACATCAAAATTTCGAGGGGGGGGGGGGCGCCCCCCCCCTCTCTTGGCTACGGGCCTGCTACTGCTTACACCAAATGTCAGACAGGACTTGTCTATCACATCCCCCTTGACGCGCGGCAGGTATTATTGTTGGACAGGCTGGTCGTTGCCTGAATGTACGAGCCAGGGACATGACCGAAACCTAAAGAAATAAAAAGAACTTGCCCATCTTCCTGCGCACTGCAAGGTCTGCAAATGCGAATCACGATTTCATGAGGTCATAATTCTGGGTAAGAGCAAGCATTAAATAGTACGTGCGTTATTAAAAGCCTTTTACATTATTATGTTGGTTGGTGAATGTAGCATTGACACGTCGATACAGCTACGTTCTTCAGATATAAGATGACTATGTTAGGCCGCGTTGTTGGCTATTATCTGTGTGCCGCGTGTATATGCACTCTCTGTCTTATGCTTGAAATAATTCAGCTGGAAGTGTCGTCGTGTCCGTGTCTTTTCTTACGCCTGTTTTTTTTTTTTTTTTACGAGCTGGCAAAATGTCATAGAGTAAGCAATACCAACTAGGCCAAGAAGTTCTCCTCAAGTGTCATTCCGAACTTAGCCATTTTTATGAACAGTCGCGGCATTTTGCATGATCACCCCATGGTGCTTGAATAAATTGCCGTATGTATTCGTAATTATCGGAAAACTTATGCTGACAGCGTTCCTTTTTGTGAAATGGAGCAATTCTATCGTTAAAATGAAAATGTATACAGTCCAACACATGCTCAAGTATGTACAGTGACATCTGAGAAAACCCGCTGCGACAAGCATTGCAACTCCCTCAAAGCAATAAGTTTCTGATATGCAAATCAAACAATGCTTTTTGCCAAGAAACAAACGCGACTTGATCTTTTCAGGAGCTGTGGCGGCTGCGTGAGAGCATCGGTGAAGCCCTGCGTCATGACGGCTACGTGTACAAGTACGACATCTCGGTGCCATTGGCCACATACATGGACGTGGTCGCTCTGGTCCGTGAGCAGGTTCGAGGCACCAGTGCGATACGTGTGTGCGGCTTTGGGCACATGGGCGACTCTAACCTGCACCTGAACATCACCGCCGCTGGCTGGGACGAGGCACTGCTGGGGCGCATTGAGCCGTTCGTTTATGAATGGACAGCCTCTGTGCGAGGAAGCATCAGCGCTGAGCACGGAATCGGTCTCCACAAGAAACGCTTCCTGCACCTGTGCAAGACACCCGCTGCTCTGGGGGCCATGCGCAGCCTGAAGCGTGCTTTCGACCCTCTCGGAATTCTCAATCCATACAAAATGCTGCCTCCTTCAAGTTGAGGAGTTTTTTCTAAACAAAGACGAGCTTCTGTAGAACATTTTGTTGAACTTGCTTGAACCTTTCAAGTCAAGAGTGGGTCGGAAACCCGTCTGGTCGGGAAAAGACATGAGGACAATTAAAGTGACACTAAAGAGAAAAATGATCCGTCATGTATTCGTAAATTGCTCTGTCACGCTACCAAAAAAAAAATCACGCCATATCCACGAAGTGAGTGATGATTGAGGAGCTGGCTCGGAGAAGATCGGCAAAACCCGTGAATCTTCAGTACAAGCTTTCTACTATCATATGAAGACGTGACACACGTTGTCCGACACACGTTGGCAACTGTAGCTCCTCAATCATCATTCACTTCGTGGATATGGCGTACAATGCCTCTACTGTCAATAAAGACGTGACACGTTGTTATAACAGCGATTGTGGTCACGTTGTTGTCGAACCACAAGCGGTCGCAGACCTTCCAGCTGCGGCCGAACGTGTGGTTGAGGAAATCGCGCTTGAAACGCGCGTCAGCGCCACCAACTTCACGTAGCGACCGCTTTCGGCGCTTGGCCGCTGCATCCCGCGCCCGTACCTCTTCGAGGTTCTTTTGCCGCCGCTTCCGCGCTGCTTCGGCTTTTCGAGCTTGTATCTCGGAGTCCGCACGACGCTGACGTCTCTCTGCGGCCTCGCGAGCAATCACCGCAGGATCTTGGCGGCCAGCCCACTATATGTGGTTTATGTGGTTTTGCCTGCTATGTGTGGTTTTGCCATGCTATATGTGGTTTTGCCTGCGTTAATATAATCATCAAGGCGCTCGAAGAACAAGAGGAAGAAGACTTCTCTTTCGCGCGAGCGTGCGCTGAGCCAAGCTAGCGGGATCAATGGATGAATGTTACGGAACGGGACTTCGCCCCAGCTTAAGAACCTGGCGAGCCAGCTCCTAAAACACCACGCTTGCTGCGAGAAAACGCTTGGTAGGCGGGAAAACGCGCCAAAAGAAAATGGGGGTGGCGATGCCATGTTGAAGTTCCCGCACCAGTCGCTCTGACGTCAGAGATTTTGACGACGTCTTCCAGGGCCTTCGTAGTTACTAATCTGTAAAAATGACGCACATTGTGTTCTGAAAGAGCCAGAGACTTAGCATACCAAGTTTCAGGAAATTTCGTTGAGCCAGTGTAGCCGAAAATACCAAGAAAACGCTTTGAAATTCGTGACGTCATCACCGGAGCTTTCGGCGGGAAATTTAAAAAGTAAACTTTTGACATTGATTTTCTCATCTATTGATGAACCGACGGTGGTGAAATTAACGACACTAGAGTTTTCAGATTATATCTTATAATTCTAAACTAGTTTATTGTTTCACTTTAGTGTGCCTTTAAAGGACCAATGACAACAAAATTTATGTTTGTGACTTTTTCACTTCTATGTGTAACTTCGTGTCTGGTGATCACAAAATGGAATTGTAAATGCTGTACCGTATCGTATCGTTTATGCTAGCGTCGTTGTGACCAATTTTAGCGTCACTTCGAGACGCCCGCCTACAGTCATAAGAATCTTGCGCCTCACTGTGGGGGAGCGGTCACGTGCTCTGAAGCTTACGTGACGCTGAAAGCGCAGCTTTCAAATCGGGGCCCCGCGGACGGTAGAGAATGAAACCATGCGGGCTCGAGCTTCTGTATGAGTAAAGCCTATTGAGGGCGTGTCCCCTCGGGAAAAAGCAAAAAATTCCTGGCGTAAGCAGCCACAACCTACTTGAGAGCAGCCCGACAACACAGTGATAGGGGCGAGGAACAATAGCCCTTGTCGGGTGCCAGTACATGGCATTGTGAGCGCCCGGAAAATCTTCTGTGATGTCGACGATAGCGTTTTTTAGGCTGTCCGGTATTCTGGTTAACGCAAGCGTAGCGTAATAGCGGATAGCGTGTGCCGTGGCTGTCGCCACGTGAAGTGGCGCCACTTATGGAGGATAAAAACAACTAAGGACGTAATCTACGCCTCTCCGGGATTGCCCCTCGCTAAGCCTACAGCATCGATTATTTCACTATGGCTCTCGAAAACGGTGCCGAATGAGCACGAATGTTTTGCTGTCGAAGCAGACTTGAATCGAAAGCAAATAAAAGTATCAGTTCCGAGCTAACGAGCTACAGAGCGCACGACGGCCACTTGACAGATTCGAGGTGGACGGCAATCGCTTTCGGTGGCGCGGCCATGTTTACCGGGCGTGCGCATGCGCAGTAGACTCCCGCAATTCCGGTACACGCAAAGCATTTTGCGTATAGCGGTGTGCCTATCAGACCCTGCAATACTGGTTTTACTCGTAGAACGTCACGCGGGGAACTCAGATGAGCATTACTTTAAAATGAAATTAAAATATCTTAAATGCAGCGTCATTATCGGTCAGAAGTGACCATGTATATGGGATAATCAAACAACGCAAACAGGATCGAGGTTTCAGTTTTGGTGTCAGCGGTCCTTTGAAAATAGGCCTTAGGAACTCTCGCGGTGCGTGGTACTATTTCTGTTTGTCCTCTAGTAGGAACCTTTGCGTCACAATCCGCAGATGAAATGTAAACGGTAAAGGCAGTTCGCCAGAGCTTAAACAATAAAAGGGAAACATGATTACGCGATAAAACGGCGCCGGCAAAAACGACAGACCCCACGAGGAGAAAGACACGCAACACAAGGCGCCATAACAATCGAACTCGGCACATGAACCAAGTGGGCCGCCCCCGTACTCATACTTCTTTCTTTTTCCGCACAGCCACAGATTGGAACAGCCTGCCCCACGAAATCGCCGCCTGAACCAGTGCACCCGCATTCATACAAAAATGTCCCACCATTTTTCAAAATAAAAACTAATGGGTGTCATTTTCATCATTCCTGCTGCTTGTATACATTACAGCATCATGTACCCATATTACTCATGCCGTGCCTAATAATGCCTACAGATGTTATTTCCAACTAATGTATAATGAACATATGTAAACCCACCCCTTATGTAATGCCCATGTTGGACTTTTAAGGTAATCAAAAGAAATCAAATGAAAGTTTATTCAGTATTAGCACAGGATAAATGCTGCCTTCACATGAATAAACAGAAGAAAGGAGCTTACAAGAGATATGACAGCGCATCACGTGGTCACTCCTACAGCGCGTAAAAAACGGTTCCTCAAAGAAATCTGACATCTTTCTCCCTAAGCAAGACAGAAGGCATGCTGACACAAGATTCCCCGAGCTTCTTTATCTCTAGGCCTTCAACAACGTCCCTTGTTAACCTGTCAGCTGATTTGTACATGACGCCAGTGTTTTCAAATCGAGGTGCGCAACTGCAGTCTCTACAATGGATATCTAGATATAGTTATTCTAAAACAGCGCACAAACGGGACACGAAAGATACCACACTACACAGGCGCTGACTTCCAACAAAGATTTATCGCGCGAACGCGAAATATAAAGGCAGGAAATACAGAAAAGACACGTGATAAACATGATAAAATGATGACTAGGAGTTCCAGGGTTATGAAGGTGCAGTGTCTCCTCTATTTTTCAGTAGCTGCGCGAACGCTCTCCTCGGGCCGTCGAGCGCGCGCTCCGCGTCCGCTCGCCGCTGCCGCGTGGCGGCGCTGTGCAAGTAGACTACGGGAAGCTGGCGCTGAACGGCCGCGCGTATCACGAAGCTCACGTATTCGTGTTTGCATACGAGTTTGATTGCATTTGTGCTTCTTGCAGGCTTTCACAGGTACAGGGGGATGGAAAGAAACGCGAACATAGCGGCGCGCTGTTTTCATCACGCTCGAACCATGCTGGCAATAAAGAGATGCTAGATGGTCCTTTATTCTGTCATAGATGACGTCGTAATCTCATCAATCATCCAAGCTATAACCACTTGAAAATAGATGCGAAACAGCAAAGAATGCAGATGCTGCATGTTTGCGTGTCTTTCTATTTCCGCTGTAAGTATTCCGCAGGCAGCCTGTCAGTCCGTGCTGCCGGTTCGATACTTGCACTCGAGTTTGATAGTATTCGCGTTTTATTTTCTATTTCATGCTATTGCAACCGCCCCAATGCCTTGGTATGTCATATTGTTGTGTTCCACTCTGCAAATGGAACTGAAAGAAATCACAGTTGTCTTTTTTTTTATTTCCCTTTATTGATAAAGAAAATAAAACCTCACAGGGTCCCTTATGCATTCATCTAATACGACCGAAAGGCGAAAGCCATCTCCTTCTTTTTCTTCTAGTCAATGTATTGAACATTCACTGCCTCCCTCCGAGATATTTCTGCGCCTATAACGTGGTTTTCTTACAGCCTGTCAAGGATAGGAGGCACTGCAAGCTATCTGCATATCAGCGGAGGTATATGCACTGCCTCCGTGATCGGCCCATTTTGACCAAGCGAAGATGTAATATGACGACGTCACGTCATGTGACGTCACGACGATGTCACAAAATTTTATGATCTTTGACGTCATATGATGACATCATCACGTAATTATTTTTTGCATCACTCTTGCTGACGCCGCCGACGGTCAATTTTCGTGCTTCATGAGGCATCTAAGGCTTTCGCCTTAATACACTGTTCGGCTGTCGTTCCATGAAATTCCAGCTGCCGCTGGTGTTCGGTAGAGGTGGCTTGCAGTAATTAGGCGGGATAATTGGTCTCCTAATACATCTTCAAGTTTCACTAGAATATGCAGCCGTCGTTTACAACGCGAAGATTTCATTGAATATAAGAAGCAGTGGCTTACGAAGGATGCAGTAGCGTCACTCTTTGCAGACTACCCTTCACGTTTGCAGCCCAAGGTAACAACTGAATCAAGCATGGCAAGTATCCCTAAACGTGACCATGTTGCGTCCCAACAGTCAACGAATGCATGTAGTACCAGTAGCAACGCTGCCTCGCGATTGCCGCCATGTGCATGCAGCGCTGACATTAGGTCCCGAAGCTGAAGAATCGGAGCCCATGGACACTACATGCGCTACCGGCGAAACAACCGACAGTCGTTATGTACCTCCAAATATCAGCGCACCAACAAAACGAGCACACTAAAGGGGAGGAAACGACGCACACAACAAGCGCTGACTCGCAACTGGAAGGTTTATTCCACATCACACACACATATATAAGTAAACGTCAAATGCAGCACACGTGACATGGATTGCCGCCGCTGTCTTGTCTAAGTAAGATGAGTAAGATGAAATTATGGAAACACCTGTCGCAGAAAATAAAATTCTTTGTCGCACAGATCAACTGACGCCTGGCTTACACAATTATCTTTTTCCTTAACAATGTGATAAGATTCTGCCACCTCCCGAATTAATCCGTTGCCAGTGCTTATAGACAATCCTCGTATCTGTGAAAACGGAGGAGCATCCACACGAACGAACGTGCAAGGCCAGATTAGAACTCGCCACTGTTTTCAAAGAAGCATTGTGTTCCTTAAGCCTCGTGTTTATACACCGTCCCGTCTGTCCATAATACGTTCTACCACAAGAAAAAGGAATCCTGTACATGACCCCACCCTCACACGGCACAAACTTCTGGGCGTGCTTGATTTCACATTTGTTCTTGTGAGGAGCTTCCTGGTTGACCATGGGGCACATCCTGCTAAGCTTGTTTTTGGCAGAGAACACAATGTTGACGCCGAACCTGTTCCCGACATTCTTAAGCCCGTGGCCCAACTTGTGCTTGTACGGAATAACCGCATATTTTGTAGGTTTCTGTCGATCGGCCGTACCATGGGATCCTTTCTTCTTCGTTCGTGTGGATGCTCCCCCGTTTTCACAGATACGAGGATTGTCTATAAGCACTGGCAACAGATTAATCGGGAGGTGGCAGAATCTTATCACATTGTTAAGGAAAAAGATAATTGTGTAAGCCAGGCGTCAGTTGATCTGTGCGACAAAGAATTTTATTTTCTGCGACAGGTGTTTCCATAATTTCATCTTACTCATCTTACTTAGACAAGACAGCGGCGGCAATCCATGTCACGTGTGCTGCATTTGACGTTTACTTATACATGTGTGTGTGATGTGGAATAAACCTTTCAGGTGCGAGTCAGCGCTTGTTGTGTGCGTCGTTTCCTCCCCTTTAGTGTGCTCGTTTTGTTGGTACGCTGATATTTGAAGTATGAACCGATACCAACTCGCCCAAGTTGCCATTTTACTTCGATATGTACATTGTCACTGGAAGCAGCTTAGTGCCATTTCATGCTATTTAGCGCATGAACTCATGGCTTGCGTATAGTGTGCTACACCAGCAGACGGTAGCACGCATCGGGGAACTTTAAGCGCCCGAGCTTTCAGTATAAGCTCTTGGCAAATGCTGCTTTCGAAAATCGTCTTTCAGACAGTCAATAACCGAGTCTCAGTCAAGCAAACGTAACGGTGACAAAACAATTTTTTGCGCATCACTGGCATGCGCTCTCTGGAATTGGGCTAGCAGACGACGCGCGAGCGTCTCGATCAAATAACCGCGAAAGAGACATGCCTTCGAAATGGGCTGGTTGCCCAGAACGACCAGTGCTTCATGATTCCAGTTTACAAGTTTTCATTATACTTTAGACAACGCGAATACAGCCGTAAACTGAACCATATAGCAGCTTCGAATGCAGCCACAGCATTCGTTTCCGCGAGCGACGACGCGACGGCTGGTATACTACGGTGGCGGCGCCCGGCGGCTAAAAGCCGCACTAACGCCGACGGTCGGTTCCCATTGCGCTCCGCTCCTTCGCCCAGGCACAGAAAAATAGAGGAGGCGCTGGAAGGTGTTAATCTTGCAGATATGCGATTTCCTTGTCAAGTAACTGGATGAACGGTGAACTAATGCATGAAGGCCCCCGCTTGGTAATGGTGAATGCCTCAATAATCTCGCGCGTGCGCTGGTGCGGATGCTTTTTGATAACGGTGGCTTGATGAAAATTTGGAATGCAATTACATGATCTGCAATGTAGCGCCAAGTTGCTGCCTTGCCTATGCTTGACATTGTTTGCGTGCTTCCTGAGGCGATCATCAAGGCAGCGTCCCGTCTGCCCGACGTAGGAGCGGCCGCAGCTCAGAGGGATGTTATAAACGACTCCCTTGATGCAAGTGGTAACGGGCGTCGGGTGTTTTTTCCTCGCATGCATTTTTGAAAGGTTCTTCTTGGTTGACCTTCCTGCATAAGGCGTTGAGCTTTCCTGGGGCCGAGAAGACAACTGGAACTCCAGCCCTGCCTGCTGCCTTCTTTAATTTGTGGGATACTCCATGCACATATGGAATGACAGCCAGCTTTGAATTATCGATCTGAGTGGTCTTGGCGGGTCTTTTTCTTCCTCTAATCTCCACTAAGATGTCCTCCCCTAGCGCAACTAGGAGGCACCTCAGGAAGCCTGCCCGCATCAGCCGTTGTACTTGACCTTGAAAAGCCATTTCAGTCTCGTGCGTGCATGACCTTTGTAGTGCATTGCCGAGAACCGATTTGGCGATTCCCCTCTTCACAATCCTTGAGTGCGCTGATGAGAATGGCAGGAGGCTTTTGGCAGAGCGAGGTGCATATCTCCAGCATACATGTTCATTTTTGAAAAACAGAAGCAGGTCAAGAAACCGCAATGTGCCATCCTCCGGAAGCTCCTTGGTGAGCGTGAGGCCCTCCATTGTTTTTCCAAAGATCCCGTAGACATTCCGTACCATTGTATCAAAGCCGTTGTCGTCCGCGTCAATGAAGACTAGGTAGTCATCGACGTACCTCAACACCTTGACGTGGCCCTTCAGAAGGTTTCCTTGAATGTCACGGTCGTAGCGGGCGATCGACAAGTCGCTTAGTACAGGTGCAAGGCAGGAGCCGATGCACACTCCTTCGTTCTGGAGGTACATCTTCCCTGCAAACTGGACTACATAGGAGCGCAAGTACATTAGCAGGTCGAGAAATCTGTCCACACTTGTTCCGCACTCATTTTGGAAACGCACAACCCCGTACGTTTCGATGCCTTCATTTACGACTTCGAGTAGATGCGAGTGTGGCAAGGAGTAATGCAAGTCGTTCACGTCGATGGAGAAGGCGAGCATCCCGCTGTGCCTGGGGAGCTTAAAAATCCGAACACAGCCGTTGGACTGCGGACCAGGTAGGGATCATCTACTTCAAGTAGGCCGAGACACTTCTGCAGGAAGTTAGCCAGCGGTTTTGTAGCGTTAGCTACACTTGCCTAGCCAGAGCAGGTTTCGCGGGGGTCATCATGAGCCGTGCTGCGCATGCGCGCGCGACTCCCCGCTGCTGCTCTGCGCATTCGAGAGGGGTGACGTCGTAGCCATGGCGCGCGCAGCTATTAGATGCGAAGTATCTTAAGGCCGAGCTCAATCCGGTGGTGGTGTGCGGCGCGACCACAATTACTGCGCATGCGCATACCCTCTCCACACACCTCCTCTCCACTCCCCCTCACCATTCCCCCTGTCATCTACCCTCTCCCCTCCCTCTCTCATTACCCTCTCCACTTTCCCTCTCCCTCCCCTTTTCCACTCTTCCTCTGAAACGCGGGCTAGACATGCTGAAATTCTTTCCTGCGCAACGCCGCGATGAGCTCGAACGCATGCGCGTCCCCTCCCCTTCTCTCTCCTCTCCTACGCTGCCCCCTCTCGCCCGCCTGTCGACCGCGTTCACCGCTCGCCCTGTGAGAATTAACGGCCAGGCTAGATGGAAGATACGACGCGCGTAGCGTCGCTCTTCGCGTTCCACGACGGGAACTCGGTAGCATGCCCAACGAACGCCAACGGAACGCGATCGTGCAAGTGCTCCGACTTCGCATCTACTCACGGTCCCCTTTAACGGGAGATGGTGTATTCGCCTTCGCTGTGCAGTCGCCGTCTGACAGTGCGCTGGTGCCGTTTGATAGCGCCTCTGACTGGCGTTTGCAGGTGGGTAACGCCATGGAGAAGGAGAGCGCAAGTGCTGCTCAACGGCGCAGAAGAGCCGAGAAGCTTATGTCATCGGATCCCGAAGTAGTTGCCTTGCAATTAGCGCTTCAGCGTAAGAAGGAACAGAGGAACGCTAAACGTGCTGCGGAAATCTGGAAAGCTCAGAATAATCATCTGAACCTTTGCTAACGCTACGTATATCCTGGCATAGCCGAGCTAAGCCACTGCAATTTTTTGCCAGGCGCCTCTCTCTGACATAAGCGCTCTAAACCGACAGTGTCTTTGCCGAAAAGAAGAGCTCCAGGTTCTGTCCGCCCTTCTTCTTGATCACTGTGGCAAGCTTCTGCAGTCCAGCTTTTTCGCACAGTTTCAAGGCTTCTTTCTTCGCCTTACTAGCGAGCTTCTCTTCAACTTCGTGAAAATTGGCTGCAATGGCGGCGTCGGCTTTCCTTTTGTAAACCGCTGCAAGCATGACGACAAATCCACCCTGTTTGTCTGAAACAAGTATTTTGGTTTTTGTTGCAAATGCAGCGCGACCGAACTCATAAAAACGCCGATTGAGTTGATTTTCCACTCAAGATCACGGACTCGACACAACGCTGACAAGCGCCTTTTCTTTATTACGTCACAGAGAAAAAAGAGAAAAACGGCAGCGGCGAACTTCCGGGTACGTGGCACCATCTGGTGACAGTCCATTACACCCCCAACACTCCCCCTTAATGGACTGTCATTTTGTCGATATTTGACGCCCAAGCTCTCGCAGTGCTTCAAAGTCATTTTTACACTCAAGGGCTTGGTGAAGAGGTCGGCGGAGTTGCTTGGCGACTCAACGTACCGAAGTTGCAGCCTTTCCTCTTCAACCTTTTCTCGAAGGAAATGATACTTGAGATCAATGTGCTTGCTTCTGTCTGATGTGATCTGATTCTTCGCTAGCACAATGTCACCCTGGTTGTCCACTAGCAAGACCTGTGGCTCGTGCATAAATTCCTGCGCGTGCAGCTCTTTCATGAAACTTTGGAGCCACAGCGCTTCTTTAGCAGCGTGGCACATGGCTATTTACTCTGCTTCGACAGTCGACAACGCGGTAATTTGCTGCTTCTTGTCGCTCCAGCCAGTGTGAATATGTACCCGTTGAGTGATTTTCTGTCATTTTCGTCACTGGCCCAGTCTGCGTCGCAATATGCCTCCACGGGCTTCCCGGTTATTTTTTAAGTGAGTGCGTAACTCTTCGTCTGCTTTACATAGCGGAGAATGTGCTTCACGCCACTCCAATATTCTGTGGGATGCTCATTGAACTGGCTCATATGGGTAGTGGCAAAGGCCAAGTCGGGCCTTGTACCTCCGACGAGGTAAAGCAATGCACCGATTGCCTTTCTGTACTTCCTTGGGAGGTCCTCTCTTGTTGGGTTATCATCGTTGTCTCTGGTACTTGCGTCCAGGATCCAAAGGAGATGACGCTGTTTTTGCGTCTGCTATGCCAAACGTCTCCAGTGTATCCTCAGCATAGGCCGCCTGGTCAAGCGTCAGCCTTCCGTCCCTTTCCTTTTTCATTCGTATGGAAAGGATGTGTCTGGCTTCACCATGTCCTTTGCATCAAACTTTTCACCCAAGCGGCTCTTGAAATTGGCAATCTCCTTTTCATCTTCTGCTATGATCAGCAAGTCATCCATGTAGACGCCTACAATGAGCTTCTTCATACTGATATAGACGCAGGGGTCTGCTTTTGATTTAGTCATCCCATCTGACTTCAGCAGTTTGTCCAATGTGAAGTTCCACTCTCTTCCAGACTGCCGTAGCCCATAGAGGCTCTTCTTCAAAAGGCAGACTTCATCCTTGTCATAGTCACCGAAAGGTTGCGGTTCTTCCATGTATGTAGTCTCTTTCAGCGTACCGTTTAAGTACGCTGCCGTGATGTCGACCTGGTGAATCTTCCAATTTCTCTCAACCGCTATGGCTAACAGTGTTCTGATAGATTTCAATTTCACCACAGGAGAGAAGGTTTCTTTGTAGTCGGTACCTTCCACTCAAGAGTACCCGCATGCAACCAGCCGAGCCTTGTAACGCTGTAGGTGACCATTTTCGTCGTACTTCTTGCGAAACACCCACTTGCATTTAATGATTTTTCTGTCTTGCGGTCGTGGCACCAATTCCCACGTGTTAGATGCTTCGAGGCTATCCAGTTCACTTTGTATAGCTGCATTCCATTCCTCCTTGTCTGGTGCGGGCTTCATGCAGCGTCTCTGGATCAGTCTGGTTGGTTTGCTTAGCCACGGCCGCTGGATAAAAAGCGCACGGGTACGGCCTGCCGCGTGCTCCGAAACCGGCGTGACGGGCCTAGTTTACCGGGCCACCGCCGCGGCGCCACCGGGGGGCGGGGGGGGGGGGGCGGGTTTCGTGGACGCCCTCGGGATCACATGCGCGGCGCGCTTACGTCAGTTATGCTTGAGCGCGTGCGTCTTCATGTGAAGCCCGAAATCTTCTAAAATTTATCTAGCGTGTACACATCAGTTAATTACCGATATTTCTTGCACATTCTTGCAGCGCTTGGGAATTTTTGTTCTTTCCTTGCCGAAGATGCATCTTCGCGCACCGATCGCTTTTTGCGGAAGTAATCGCATGGGCATATTTTTCTGGTATCCTAGAATACCACAACTAACCAACCTGGAGGCGTTGCACCTTTCCTAATGCATCGAAGTTCTTTATTTTGGCTCTGAGTATGTTGCTTCAGATTTAATCATTTCATTTCAGAAAAGTGATCTCAGAAACTGCAGCGGCCACTGTTTATTTGACACTAAATTAGATAAACATCTTCCTTCCTCCAAACATGTTTATAGTACACATACGGTACGGTATCGCATGCAACTGCCATGAAATAATGCTTATCATATGTGCGACCATCTCATAGAAGGAGATTCGAGTCACTTTGAAATTTCAGTGACTACATCTTCAATACTGACAATTGGGCGAGCTGTTACGGATTAATTAATATGAAAACGGTCAGACGGAAAGAGTGACGAAAAGGGTGAAAAACACATGAACACAACTGCTTGCATTCCTGCGCTTTTCAGTATTTCTGTCTCTTCCCGTTACGCCGTTTTCATGATCGTGTAACGAATTCAACAGTGAACGTAAAATCTGGACAAAATGTGAGAAGTTATTTTATTTATTATGAATTAAGGGCTCATCCCTGCTAGCTGCAAACGGCGACTTGTTGCAAACGTTGTTAAAATCCAGCGGCCGTGACACCACCTTCCCGTTTTCTCTTATCTCTCGTTTTTTTTTTAGTTCCCACCGTTCAGCCCGCGGCACCTTACGAACGCTGTCGCGTTGCGGTGGCGTGCGTTGCCCCGCAATGCCGTGTGGTACTGATGTTGGTTGCCGTGAAAAGCACGTGTATCCCTTTTATTCAGAGAGTTGGGTTGTCTGTGGTCATTAGCGGTACGGGGCACAGACTCAAACTTCAGCAAAACATGCGGACACAAAAAAAAGTGCAGTAAAGCTGCTGCTGGGCAACGACAAGATTTCATTTCAAACAAATATACGTGGCAGCCAACACACACATTGCGAGCCACTCACAGGGACAAAGTTAAGGTGGGTCGCTTTTGACAGCTATACGGCAAACAACAAAAAAGAAGGGGGGGGGGGACGATTCTTATACTCGTCTCTGTTTTCTTCTTATTTTTTATTATTTTGTTATGCCTCCAGCTTGTGAGCCCAAATTTTGCCTTCCCACGTCTACTCCGCTGTACAGGCACTGGCGAATCTTCGTTGCACACCAACGTAATTGACTTCAAGCAGTCTTCGTCATGTGGTTCTGTCATCTATTACTGTTGTTAAGCTGTTTATTGGACAGCACTCGGCGACAATGAGCTATGGCGAAAGTCAACGCAAGGGCACGGGCTCCGAGCGCGAGCGGCGTTTAGAAGAGGACGACCCACTAGGAGCCGCTGGAGAGCGCAACCGTTAAACAGTACCAATTGCTTCGCCACAATTACCCCGGGTACGAAAAGGGAGCCGTCCGGCGACCTAACAGCTCGTCACTATGTGTGGGTCATAGTAGGCCTTGAGGCGCTCCACGTTGATGATGTCACGCCCTTGACGGCGCATGTCCGAAGCTGGTTCGATGGGTTCGATCAGGTAGTTGACCGGGGATGTTCGCTCGACGACCCGGTAGGGGCCTTCGTATTTCGGCAGTAGTTTTGACGAGAGACCAGTTGCAGTGGTAGGCACCGAGAGCCATACGAGCGCTCCGGGGAGGAACATGGACTCAGAAGTGGTGGTGCCACCGCGAAGGCTCTTCTGACGCTCTTGTTCGTGCGTTGTAAAGGTCTTCGCAAGCTCGCGACACTCTTCAGCAAGCCTGGCTGTGTCAGAAATAGGCGCACATTCAGATCGATCCGGCTTGTAGGGAAGGATTGTGTCAATGGTGTGCGACGGGTGCCTTCCGTACAACAGGAAAAAGGGTGAAAAACCAGTAGTGCTTTGAGGGGCGGTATTATAGGCGTAGGTGACGAAGGGCAGAATGGCATCCCAATTTGTGTGATCGGCGGCGACGTACATTGAGAGCATGTCGCCGAGCGTGCAGTTAAAGCGTTCGGTTAGGCCATTCGTCTGCGGGTGGTAAGCAGTAGTTTTGCGGTGAACAGCATGGCACTCTTTGAGAATGGCTTCGACGACCTCCGATAAGAAGACACGGCCTCGATCGCTGAGAAGCTCCTGGGGTGGACCGTGACGCAGCATGAATCGGTGTAGCAGGAAGGAGGCAACATCGCGCGCTGTAGCCGCTGGGAGGGCAGCGGTTTCGGCGTATCGCGTTAGATGGTCGACGGCGACGATGGCCCAACGGTTACCAGCCGACGTCAGAGGAAGTGGTCCATATAAATCGATACCCATGCGCCCAAACGGACGGTTAGGGCAAGGTAATGGTTGCTCCAGGGGCATCGAATGGGAGCACAGCACTCTCCACCAAATTGTTAAGCTGTTTATTGGACAGCACTCGGCGACAATGAGCTATGGCGACAGTCAAGGCAAAGGCACGGGCTCCGAGCGCGAGCGGCGTTTAGAAGAGGACGACCCACTAGGAGCCGCTGGAGAGCGCAACCGTTAAACAGTACCAATTGCTTCGCCACACTGTTTATTTTTTCTATTATACATTTTCTACAAAGGCAGCCGTGCTCGCTCCAACAAAGGTACGTACTTGACTGTCCTAGAGCAGCCGTGGCTTTGCGTGCTACTATAGTATACTTGTGCAAATATAAAAACGTGGTTGTCACTTGACCCGGCCGCCTCGAAAAAAACCGGGTAAGCGGTTGTCACGCATGAATATATATTCTGGGGTCCGCCGTCCACTCCAAGGAATGGGCGCTCAGCGGGATTAACTAAAAAGCATTTATTAGTAGCAAGACGGCATTAAAGAAAACGTTACAGCGTCAAGGGCAAACAAAACAAACTCAACACCCAGTTCGATGCAAAACTTCCGCGCCGGCCCAGCTAACCCTGGCCCCGGCGGACCGCACTCCGCCACACGCGCACACTAGACGACAGTTCGCCGGCCACTCCTCCTTGGCCGCTCGCCGTGCCTGGTTATAAAGAATGTCCACATCCGGGAGCATGCGCAGTAGTCCCCGCTGTCGCTTCGTATCACCGCCGGTGTGGAGGAGGGGGAGGGTTATCAGCAATCCCCACTATATATATATATATATATATATATATATATATATATATATATATATATATAGTTGCAGCAAGGAAGTCACGTTGGCCCCGGTAAAATAAGGAACAAGAGAGAGTACGACGCACGTTGCTTTTTGCGGTATGTTTACTGACGTTTCGGCTGGTGGACCAGCCTTTGTCAAAGTCAAAATAACAAACGATGCATTCATTGCACGTACATAAATATAACAACCATGACTTTGACAAAGGCTGGTCCACCAGCCGAAACGTCAGTAAACATACCGCAAAAACCAACGTGTGTCGTACTCTCTCTTGTTCCTTATATATATATATATATATATATATATATATATATATATATATTGTAGTGACGAAGAGTGGCACAGAAGCTCGGGAACGAGGGCGAAGAAGAGAAGGACGAGGATGAAATAGAACAGCCTGCCCGCAGCAAGGGTGCTGCCTCTGTGTCGTTCTTCTACAATGGCGCAGTCGCGAACTACCGACCCCGACATCCCTGCGTCCACTACACTCCGAAGTGGCCGAGTACTCACGGACTTGCCACCGACCACGGACGGCGACCAGGCCTCCACGGCGGCTCCGCGTCATGATTGCGGCGAAGCGATTTCCCAAGCCTTCTCGATGTTCGCTCAAGAGCTCAAGACATCCGGCTTTGGGTGCGCCCCACATGGATCGTTCACTGAGAACGAAATTCCATGTTTTCATGGGTTTAAAGATGACCCCGCGAGATGGGTAAGCGTCGTAAACTCGGTTGCTCTTAAACACTGTTGGAGTGACACAATCAAGAAATCCGTCGCCGAAGGACGTCTGGGAGGATCCGCCCAAGCATGGCATCGATTCGAAGGCAGCGCTTACACTACCTGGCCGACATGGAGCGCGGCCCTGACGTCCGCGTTTGAGCCGCTTCCGAGCGCTTATGACGATCGTTTCATGACCATGCGATCACGCCGGCAAGGTGCAACTGAAGACGTCGCAACTTACATCTACGACAAGCTGTCCCTTTTACAAGCTTGCGGCATACTCTGGACCTCCTCAGCAGCCAGGCAGTACGTCATCGACGGGATCCTTGACTCGACGCACGCGGCCGTCTTGTCCGCCACCACCCACCCAGCCGACATCCCCACTTTTGTACGCCAGGCAGTGGAGTTGCAGGACACATCTCATCGGCGTGCGGCTACAGTTTCCCCTAAGGAGCCGGGTCCACCGAGACGTGGATGCTATACGTGTGGGCGCTTCGGGCATGGGTATAAAAACTGCCCACAAAGTCAGCCTCAAGCCATACAATATCAAGCACGTCCACTTCCAACCCTCATGGTCACCGTCGACGGCATTGGAGAACTGACGGCTCTCGTCGATACCGGAGCACAGCGTACGGCATTGCTACGACGCCACGCCCCAGGAGATCTCCAGCCTTGGACTGAGCCACCGCTGCGGGGCCTCGGTGGTGACGTACTACCGGTCGGTGCCATAAACCTGCAGATCAACACCGAGGCCGGCCACAAGTTCTTGTCCTCGGTGCCCGTGTTCGAAGACTTGCCCGCAGACATAGTCTTGGGTGCCGACTACCTTCTCTCCGGGAAGGTAGTCGGCACCCAAGACCAGCGAGCACACGCCTAAGATTTCACTCCATATTTTACAGCCGCAACAGGAGAAGGCGCTGTGACTGAAAGCACTGCTGATCCGGGCCGGCGCACATCGGTATTCGTGTTGGCATCATCCTTTCAACGAAAAGAGAGGCACAACGACAGATTGCGCTGTTGACGTCACCGGCTGCCACAGCGACGCTACTCGGACAAAGCCAACGAATTTTCTACGAGGGGCGTGAACCATCATTTGGCAGCAGAGGCACGACCAGCGAGCACACGCCTAAGATTTCACTCCATATTTTACAGCCGCAACAGGAGAAGGCGCTGTGACTGAAAGCACTGCTGATCCGGGCCGGCGCACATCGGTATTCGTGTTGGCATCATCCTTTCAACGAAAAGAGAGGCACAACGACAGATTGCGCTGTTGACGTCACCGGCTGCCACAGCGACGCTACTCGGACAAAGCCAACGAATTTTCTACGAGGGGCGTGAACCATCATTTGGCAGCAGCGGCACGACCAGCGAGCACACGCCTAAGATTTCACTCCATATTTTACAGGTTGGTGAACATCTTTTTGTGCCATTGTTCTGCCCTCTGCCGCTGCTGCCAAGCGTTGGTGTGTAGTTGAAGTGTGAAACTGCAGTGACATGTCACAATTACGTTGTTGTTCATGCCGTCTTGAACCAGAAGACGGACGCCCGCTTCTTGCTTGTTCAGAATGTAAATTCGCATTCCACCTAGGTGCATGCTCAGGCGTTTCGGAAGAAGCGTACAAAAAACGGGGGAAAAAAACATGGAAGTGCGATAAGTGCAAGACCGGTGGCCAGAAATCTGGTACTGATGCGGAAGGGGTGTCAACTGATAGCATAGTAGCGCAACAACTCCACTCACTAGAACTTAAGATTGATGCACTCCTAGCTCTGCCAAGCAAGCTCCAGGCAATGGAAACAGCTATGCAGCTTCTGTCAAACAAGTTTGATGAATTCAGTGAACGACTGCACGCCCAAGAAACAGCAACGAAAGACTTGTCGAAGAGAGTCGATAAGCTAGAGAAAAGCAAGGTAGATAAAGATGTGGCTGTGATGGCACAAGATTTAGACAAGCTAGAATATCGTAGCCGACGTATGAATCTAGAAATACATGGCATTAAGGAAACTGAGGGTGAGGATCTTCTGGCAAAATTGAATGAAATTGCGAAACAAATATCACTTCCCTCCCTGACCCGAAGTGAGCTAGAAACCATCCATCGGCTACCCGCTAAACCAGGCAAGACTCGTGGCATTATTGTGCGCTTCTTGAATCAGGAAACGAGGGACAAGTGGCTCTCAAAGCGGCGACAGCTCAAAAGCGAAAACAGTAACACGTACATTTGTGAGAACATGACTCGACAGGCGCGTGAACTGCTCACTATGACCAAAGAATGGGCTAGGAAATCGGGTTTTGCATTCGTATGGCATGCCAATGGTAAGGTGCTAGTGAGGCGAACAAATGGCGAAAGAGCAGTGGTCATTCGAGGAAGCGAGGACATAACACGTTTATCATGAAGAGTGGTATCAGTTGTGTACTTCTCTGGTGATCCAGTCCCAAGATGTCGTACTCACCATCCGAATTCCTACGCGATCTTCCAACCTTAAGAAGCTGCTCTGCGCTTTCGGTTTTTCATTTAAATGCCAGAAGTTTAAGAAAGAACTTTGATGAAATAAGCATGTTGTTGTCGGAAACTAATTATCCATTTGATATAATTTGCTTTACTGAAACATGGCTCTCATCAGATGATGATTGTATTTTGATTGACGGTTATGAGTGCATTTCTGCATGCCGATTACGAAAACGTGGTGGTGGTGTTTGTGTGTATGTCCGTACAAACCTCCCATATAAAATTGTTGCTGAGTTTAAGGTCGTAGGTGATAGCTATGAGTGTATAATGTTAGAATGTTCGAATGTGTTATTTTCTGTTATTTATCGCCCTCCTTCTGGTTCAATAGAAAGTTTTTTGAATTTCATTGAAAAGTTACTGGAGAGATCTCTAGATTCTCGCTTACAAACTGTCTTAGTAGGTGATTTTAACATCAATGTGTCACTAAATAACCCCAGCTACGTACGCCTAAATGAACTAATCGAAGCATATGGTTGTATGAATGTAATTAGCACTCCAACAAGAATAACCGCCACGTCGGAAACAACGTTAGACCTATGCATTACAAGTTTCGATTCTACTGATGTCAAAGCAGGTGCAATTACTGCCGACATCAGCGACCATTTTCCAACATACTGCTTCCTACCAGGCAATCGTGTAATCAAAAGTAAGGATGAAACGCTTTTTAGGAGTTACTCTAGCCGCAACATTAAACTTTTTGAGAACCTTATCTCTAGAATTGACTGGAGCACGGTAATAGAAGAAACAGATCCTAATAAATCATACAACACTTTTTTAAAACACTTGACATCTCTATATGACGAGTGCTTCCCTCTTAAGCCATGTAAGAAACACGGAAAATGCAGAAAACCATGGGTGACAGTGGAACTATACAACAGAATTAAAGTCAAAAACAACCTTTTTCAAGTTTTCCTGTCTTCCAGAGATGAAAACGATTTACGTAATTACAAAAAATTTCGTAATACACTGAACAAAGATTTGAAGATAGCCAAGACGGAATACTATATTAGCAAGTTTACCACTCATTCAGGAGACGCGCGCCTGCTGTGGGACACAATAAATCAGCTTATTAACAAAAAGGAGGTGTCCAGACGAATAAAATTTGAAAAACCGGGAATGAATAAATCAGAAATTGCTGACACTTTTAATAAACACTTTTTAACAGTTGGTGAGTTTACAACAGACCGCACGGAAACGTATTGCGAGAACTATATAGCGTCAAATCACCCGTCTAGTGTATTCCTCTTTCCTACTGATCAACATGAAGTGGTAAAGCTAATCTCGTCATTAAAGGATAACTGTGCTTGCGGCCCAGATGACATTAAGCCAAAACCTTTAAAGGCTATAAGTCACTTTATCGCTACACCACTAACGCATATTTATAATTTGATGCTATCTTCAGGTGTTTTTCCCGATCAAATGAAACTTGCGAAAGTAACTGCCATCCATAAAGGTGGGTCATTTGATGAGCTCAACAATTACAGACCTATATCTGTACTCTCTGTGTTCGCGAAAATGGCTGAACGAGTAATATATAAGAGGATTACGGGCTTTCTAAACGCAAACAATATAATAGCAAAAGACCAATATGGATTTTGCAAAAACAAATCTGCTGAGTCTGCTCTACTCAGCATCAAAGAATACATACTAGACAACATTGAAAACAAAATCTATACACTAGGAATATTTCTGGATTTTAGAAAGGCATTCGACAGCATACAACACGATCTTCTTTTACGAAAACTTCCGTATTACGGCATTCGGGGTACCACTGCTCAACTAATACAAAGTTATCTTTCGTCTAGAAAACAATATGCCGTTGTAAATAATACACACTCTCAAGTTGAACACATTAAGTATGGTGTCCCCCAGGGATCGATTCTTGGACCTGTCCTATTCCTGCTGTTCATTAATGATATCGTAAATATCGAGGGACACAAGAAAATAATATTGTACGCTGATGACACAAATGTATTTTTCGCAGGTTCAAACGTATGTGAGCTATATAAAGAAGCTAACGTTTGGATGGAAAAGCTAAATTTATGGTTAAACGCAAATAAACTTCAACTGAATATTGCTAAAACAAAGTACATGTTCTTCAAGCCTAAAGGAGTAACTCATATACCATGCACTCCAATTTACTTCCAGAGCACCGAGATTCAGCGCACAAAAACGATAAAATTTCTAGGAGTTCTATTCCAAGAACAACTTTCTTGGTCTCCACACATTGACGCGATAAAAAAAGATCTTTCCAGGAGAATCGGCATTTTAAATAGACTGAGATACTACGTCCCAACAAATGTCAAGCTACAGATTTACTACGCTCTAGTACATTCACGACTAACATACTGCTCCTTGGTGTGGCTCACAACGACCGCCACAAACCTTAATTCTCTGTTGATATTACAAAAACGTGCTATACGTGCAATATCTAACACTCCCCTTTGCGAAAGCGCTCGACCATATTTTAAAATGTACAAAGTATTGCCTATAAAACTGTTATACAGACATAAGCTTTGTCTAGAGATATTACACCAGTATAGACTAAATGCATCACTATTCTTGGAAACATATTATGTGAAACAAACACCATACGAGCTGAGAAAGAGCTTAATATACAAATATAGATCACGAACGAACTACGGTGACCAACGATTAGCTTCACAAATTCCAGACATATTAAACAAACACCCAACTATACTACATTTACTGGAAGATAGAACTTCAGCTAGAGCATTTAAAAAAATAACAAAAGAGTTTCTAGTTGAACAAAGTGATGCTTTTCTCGATTTTTAAAATTTGTTATTCATTGATGTTTTGTACTCGATGCACCTTGTTCATTATTGTCCCTTCGCCTGTTGTTTGTTTGTTATATTCTAATTTGTCTTGTAGAGCAACTCGAAACCCTAGTCAAGAAGTTTCTTGTTAATTTATTTGATAAAAAACATGCATTAGTTTGTATTTGCCACCACTCGAATAAGGACTCTGTTTATATTTCAATGCTTTTAGTCATACTTCTGGTAGTTCTGTTCCACTATGGTACCCGTGTAAGAATTTTCTGCGTACTGTGCATACTGTATGTTTCTGCTTTGCTGCCAGGGTGGCACGACCCAGTCAGGCATTTACTTAGCCTTTAGTCGTGTCCCCCAAGGCAACGTTGTTCAATTTTGCCTTGAATAAAGCAAACCAAACCAAACCAAACCAAACCAAGTTCATAGTGATAGTGATCAAAAAACTTTAAACACGGCATTAGCAACGCTTCAAACGTGGTGCACAAAATGGCAGATGCCAATTAATTATAAAAAAAGATCACACCATCTCCTGCTAACCGGGACCATGAGGCGATGCGAAGCAGCGTTTCGGCATGTAGAGCCCGCGTTTCAGAGGGGGAGTGGAGAGGGGAGAGGGAGAGGGGAGGTGGAGAAGGGAAGGGGAGAGAGGGGGAAGTGGGAGATGGAAAGGGTAGGGCAGGAGGGGAGAGAGGGAAGAAAGAGGGGGAGGGTGCGAGGGGAGAGGGGAAGTGGAGAGGGTGAGGGTGGAAAGGGGAGGGAAAATGGGAAGTGGAGAGGGAGAGGAGGTGTGTGGAGAGGGCTTGAGCATGCGCAGTAAGGGTGGTCACGCCGCACACCACCACCGGATTGAACTCCGCTATAAGATGCTTCACATCTAAAAAAACAGTGGCAATGAGAGTTACGCGTAAGAAACAGCCGCTTCAGTTACTTATCACATTGATGGTCATACTTTATGGAAAGTCACAAAACACAAATATTTAGGACTAATACTCACATCAGACTTAAAATGGAATGAACATGTTCAATAAATTGAAAGAAGGGCAACGAACAAGCTTGGTTACCTGCGAAGGAGGCTTGTAAATGCCACACTGCACATAAAACTTCTCGCATACAAAACTTTTATTCGACCAACATTACAGTACGCAGCTGCCGTGTGGGATCCGTTTACTATGCCCAGTATTAAGAAAACTAGAAATGGTCCGAAGAAAATCTGTTCGATTTGTGTTTAACTGTTACAGCTGGCGCACATGACCTTCACTTTTTTTTACTTAAAACGGAGCTCGAAAACCTACAAGAAAGAAGAACGGAGAGGCTGAAGCCGCAGGACCTCATTAAAGTTATTTCAATCAATCAATCATGGCAAAAACTGGAATTAGCAAAGCCATCCATATTAAGCAGACAGGTGAATGTGCTGTGCGCTCATGTCATTAAAAGAAAGTTGTCGATTACGTAAACCGCATAGATACGTTCAGGTATTCTTTTTTTCCGAGAACTACCCGTGAGTGGAATAGCCTAACAGTCGATGTTGTAGAATGCAGAACAGTTGATTTATTTCGAAATGCACTAACCAACCATTAACAAACTGTGCTAATACTGATTGTATAACCATGCATTTTTCAGAGATCCGCAACGTGTCGCTTTGTGTTCGATACGTTTGAGTGGGTAAAATTATGCTATTTGTTGTAATGTTTTCGTTTTGTTTTTCTTAAATTGTTATAAAATGTTCTAATATATGCTTTTTGCATTGTGTATCGTGTTTTCTGTATATTTTTTTGCAATTATTACTAGGGGTGTGCGAATATTCGAAAGTTTCGAATATTCGTCGAATATTACATTCGAAATATTCGTATTCGATTCGAAAATCGTGTATTCGAAAAGTTTCGAATATTCGATAACTTCGAATATTCGAAAAATCGGATGTGCGATTCGATTATCATGCATAAAATAACTCGTCTTCCACATTTCTGCTGCGTTCGTATTGGCCGCGAGATCGAGCGGCGTCGCTACCTAGCGGCTACTGGCTGAAGCGCGCCTAGTGTGGATCGCTCCCTGCGTCGTCTGCTAGCCACGTCGGGTTTCTATGTGCGCGTACGTCATGCACGTCCTCAAAGGGCGGTTTGTTGCGTTATGTTAGCGCAAGTTTAACTGCTTGTACGTATACCTAACACGATGTACAGAGGCATTTAGCCTTGCTCGGCTGCATATGCATTGTAATAACATCCATGTGTGCAACTTTCGAGAGTGCTCTGTATTGTCGTCGTACCCTCGGTTTGCCAGAATCATTTCAGTGTAGGTGCCGCTTTCTGCTTCAAGAGCATCGTAAAGTGCACTGGGCATTGTCCCAAATATGAGGAGTATTAAATAGTGTGTGAATGTAGCGTTTTAGCGACTCGACGGTAAACAAAAACGAGGCTCTAGGCCATGAACTTTCGCGTTGTTGTTAGGTGCACAACTGCGCCACTGTAGTTTATCGGTTATGCGATGAGCTTTATTTGTGCTTAAGATGTCCTTTTATTGTACGGTCATGGTCCCACTACAAAGCAATATTTGTATCAAGCAATGTCTGACACTTCGGTACTTAAGCTGTCCCCTAAGGAACAGAAAATCGAATGAAACGAAAGTGATAAAACGGAGTTGTTATGCACAATTTTAACTTGGGGCAAAATTTAGAGGAGCCCAGATGTTTAAAATTATTCCAGACAGCGTGCCTTAAATTTATGTCGTATAATTCCACGCAAAACCTTATCTTTTTTTACATTATCGTGTGTCGTTGTTATAGATTGACGGAAGGCAGCGGACATTCGTTTGAAAAAAACATACTTAACCGAACCTTTGTTGCGTCACTGTCATGCACGTAATCAGTCGCTGAAATCTCTGTGCATAACCGTTACCTTTTTGTACTGTTGCTAGAGCAAGAACAAGTGCGTTCGTGTTAAACGTCTCCGTGGCGCTGAAATGCTGTCAGCCACGTAGCTTTCCCGACTAAACTTATCAACTGTCCCACATTTAATGTAGAAATGAATAAGGAAAAGAAATGCATACGCGTATTCGTTAGCACAGTGCTAGGAACTCATCGCACAAGAATACGGGCGTCCTTTCTTTCATTTTTTTTTTTGCATCCAGGTGAGCAAGTAAATACTTAAGTAGTTCAGTTGCGCTACAGCAGTGCGTATTAGGCGGAACACAAGCTAAACACGTAAAAATAAAACATCAAAAAACGTCATAAAACGTCAACTGCGAAAGTACAGATTGTCACCCAGGCCGAGCACATTTCAATGGCAGACTGCGCTTCTCTCGCTAGTAATAGTAAAGTTGGATGGGTTTCGTGCATCGATTCGGCAATGAAGAGCGTAGGTATTACCAGTAATCTGCAGTCAACGCATTTTATTCACCGACAATTGGCTCAAACCGCTCAAAACGAAGCGCCGCTGTGTGCATTTGTATACGCGCCACCGACCGCCTATCCACACTACCACGGCAACGGTGCTGCCGCCTATAGCCCGATCTCGAGGCGAATAGCTAAAAACGTTGCCGAGAGGAGCGATAAACATCGTAAGTACACGGAGGCACGATATCTGCCTGCGACGAGCGCCCCAATACGTATGATGATTTATTGCTGGTGCATCTCCGGCGTGCAGCGCTGTTGGCGATCATGTAACCGTACATTTTCAATATTATGCCGCCGTAACGTGCCGCACTACCACTAGTTCACTATGCGGGACCACTTTTGAAGAAAGACAGTGACCCACGTGAATGGTGGCGGACTGTAGGCACCTTCAGATACCCCAGTCTGGCAAAGCTTTGCCCCATGTACTTCCCTATACCAGCCACTTCTGTTCCAAGCGAGCGTGCCTTCTCAGTGGCAGGGGGGGGGGGGGGGTGTTGTCTCTGTTACAAGGGAGCGCCTGCTGCCTGATCATGTGGAGCAACTTATATTTCTTCATGATAACATCTAGTCATTACTTTCATTGTGCTAGCCTGGACATTGTGTTCTGGAGATAGCAGTGTATGTTGTGTTGCCAGTCCTGCTGTTAATATTTTTTTTTTCAAATAGCTACATGTTAAATAAAATATTGTTACTGTGGAGGCATTTTTCCTTTGATATTCGATATTCGAAGGTGGATATTCGTATTCGATTCGTAGTCGAAAAATTTGATATCGCACACCCCTAATTATTACCCATGTCACTATGTCTGTGTGATGCTATTTATGTTGCTTTTGCAGCGAAGAGTTCTCTATGCCCATTCCTGCTTAAGGCCTGGTAAACAGGTCAGCAGTACGTAATAAATCAATAACTGAAAATAAATAAATTTCGCATGTATTTGGCTATCCAACAGTGTTGGCTGTTAAAATGTTTGCCTAAGACGAAGCCTGTGTGTGAAAGGAGCATGTTTGTGAACGCAGCACGGCAACCAGGAGGGTAGTTTTATGTCACACGGTTTGTGCATTGCTAGTTTAACCAGGACGCAGCGACAGGCTTAGGAGAAATGCCGTCATGAGCAATGTGTACATAAGACACTTAGTCAATCGGAAGTCACTACAATTTATAGAATACGAATAGGATCGTCCTGCACCTTGGCAGGGGCATTCAAAATGGGACGAGGAACCTTTCTCCGTTATGCACAGAGCATGAAGACATTGGTGACGTCGAGAACTTTGTTTGATTCTCCCGGAGCTTTATTGTCCAAAGGAAGACGCTCCTAGACAACCTAATACAACGAAGAATTCCGAACGCGGGTGCACGTCAGATGGTTTTCTAGAAACCACCAAACAAACCAACCAACCTTCCGCAGTTCAGCCTTTCGATGCATGCTTGCCAATATATCGACATGAATTGGGTGCTATGTAGAGGAACGGCACTGCCGTGAACGAGACAGTCAGGGATTTTGTCGTCGTATACGTTGAAGTATTTCTTTGTGTACGCACCTATGTCAATACCGTGTGGTCGAAGTTGAAGAAGCCATGGACAGCGAAGAAACTTCCAAATGAATTCGACGTGGACACATTATGACGGTAATACAATGTAGTACAACTTGTACGTCGCGTTACCTGCTACAAAGAAAACCACTGGACAAAGTGGATCAGTCACGCAGGTAGCGCCATCTAACATAGCTAGTGAAAGCTCTAGATATATGACGAGAGATTAATGAAAAAATTAACATGTACTGACAAATGCATCTAATGTCTCACAGAAGTATCCAGCATTGTTGCATACCGGGTGTTCAAAGTTAGGCTTTATGGCCCCGCCGCGGTGGTCTAGTGGTTATGGCGCTCGACTGCTGACCCGAAGGTCGCGGGATCGAATCGCGGCCGCGGCGGCTGCATTTTCGATGGAGGCGAAAATGTTTGAGGCCCGTGTACTTAGATTTAGGTGCACGTTAAAGAACCCCAGGTGGTCGAAATTTCCGGAGCCCTCCACTACGGCGTCTCTCATAATCATATGGTGGTTTTGGGACGTTAAACCCCAGATATTATTATTATTTATTATTAAAGTTAGGCTTTATGGGTTTGTCAAAATACAGCACTAGGAAGAACGTCAAGTCCGCCTTTGCAGATAAGTTATGTAACCAGGGGGACACAAAGTCAGGCAATCATTATCACTGTCAGCCACCCAATTAACTAAGGTTGGATAATGAACTTTTTAATTAGTGCAGCAAGGGGGCATGTTTGCATTGAAAAGTTGGAGGCAGTCGCGTTTGCACACAGTTACACCTGGGAGGATTCTTCTAACATGTCTGTGCCTCGAGATATCCCGCTGCAAAGTTTAATTGCGGTTTGCATGATTACGCGTGCAAGACTGTGAGCACTGGCGCAAAGCTCCTCCCCGATGTGACGAGCAGTCATTGCTTGCTATCGCCACCCGGTAGTAAAAGGGTAACCGTTATCATCTTTGGCTGTACTTTCGACCCATTGTCAGATTAAACGCCGCAAGGAGCTTTGTGCCAGTGCTCACCGTCTTGCATGCGTAATCATGCAAACCGCAATTAAACTTTGCAGCGGGATATCTCGGGACACATACATGCTAGAAGAATTCTTCCAAGTGGAACTGTGTAGAAGCACGACTGCCTCCAACTTTTCAATACAAACATGCCCGCTTGCCGCACTCATTTAAAAGTTCATTATTCAACCTTAGTTAATTGGGCGGCTGACAGCGATAAATATTGTCTCACTTTTTGTCCCCCTGGATAAAAAACTTATCTGCCAAGGTGGTTTTCACGTACCTCCCAGTGCTGAATTTTAAGAAAACCATAAAGCTTAATTTTGAACACCCTGTATAAGCATACAGTGTACGTTCGATCGTGTCTTAATGCTTAGAAGGGTGAGGCGAACGTTGTGATAAATTGTTATCCTGAAATTATGCCACAAGAGTCCCTCCGAGCATAAAAAGCTGTTTTCTTGTTGACTCAGGTTAATACTTGCATTCAATCAACCAGAAGGGCAGGCTTGCCTCAGGAAAGGGTATTCACAATTAATCACGCCTGTGTTCAGTAAGGAAGTAGGCTAGTTGAAGATCCGCGGAGCACAGTCTCTAAAAAGCTTTCATAGATTAGTAGATTCCCTGCAGTACGCAAGCGCATTTATTCGAGGAATAGCTATCAAAACAATGGAGAAGTGCAGTTAATACATTTGTATAACCCACTGGAGAGAAATATTGTGCCGCGAATGAAGATGCACGCAGCCAGACTGCAAACGCGAATGCTTGTAGCGCACCGCCTGGCCGTGCACGCATTAACTCCGCGAAATGTCGTCTGCTACGCTGGAACAGTGCAGGCGGCGCCGCAGTCGAACAGGAAGCGTGAAAGAGACGAGAACCGAGGAGGAACGAAGGCGGGGGAGGAGAGTGTCGCTACTTTATAAAGTTTCAGGGGCTTTAGATCCGTGTTGGTGTTAGCGCCAGCAGGTGTCATCGCAATCCGTCGTATCAGGTTTCTGCAGCTTATTGTTTTGTCCCCGTCTGTGTCATTTGATTACTTTCCTCTTTTCTTTTATCTTTTCTCTTTCTTTCCCCCTTATCTTCCTTTGCTCTACATGTGTTCCCCCTTCCCGAAGAAGTATGTAGGCGTTGTTCCCCTCTAGGTGGCAGTTATCAGCCTGCTCCCTCCGTATTTCCTCTGTGTCTTTGTGTATTTGAGTATCAAAGTCAAATAATAATAATAATGAAATATCCACACTTGACAAAGGTCCTGCAGATCCGGATGCAGCGATTTCTAGGCCAAGCAGGCGGATATTTGAAGCCTCATGTAGCGGTTAAAAGCAGAGGTTGGAGCGCCAGCAGATGACGGCCATACTTCGCAACCGACATAGGCGCCGTTTTTAGGGGCGAAGCTCCTCTTAGTCTAACCTTGTCCGGCATCAGGCGTAACCGGCAGTATCTCCTGAACAGTAAAATAGACGGCGCTGTCTCATAGAAGTACATACAAACTGCAGTTGAGTGATGATATCCTAGATGGCGCTGTGCACAATCTGTGTCGTCATTACCATTTCTCGTCTCATTTCCTAGATGGCGTTGGTCCAATAGAAGTGTGTGCAATAGTGCGCTTGTGTATATATATATATATAGTGTTTGTCACGTCTTTGATGATGTACTGGGCTATCGCTTTGATTACTGCTGGGCGAAACCACTGAAGATTTCACGGTGTAACCATGATTGCTTCCCGAGCTTCGCCCAAGCTCTTCATCATTCACCCGTGCATATGCTGTGATTTTTTTTACAGCTAAAGCTGTTATGAGATCACAACAACAGTGCTGTAGTTGTCCGCCGCCACCGCTGCCGCTGCCGGTGTCCGTAACCGTTATCGCTCGAAATAAGAAAAAAATGAAATGAATTAAACATATCCGGTATCATATTGGATTTCAACCCGGGCCCTCTGCATGGCAGTCGAGTGTTATACCACAAAGCCACACTGGTGCTTGAAGCTCCTTTGCAAAAAGACCCGGCTGTACAGGCGTCATGTCGGGCAAGGAATCGCGTTAACATATGTGATATAGCGTGACAGAAGAGCAAAATAACAACCAGGCGTCACGCAACGCTAATTTCGCAACGAGTGTGTGGTTTAAATCTTCCCACCCACTACAAAGTGCTCAGCCATAATTCTTCACCGTCATCAGTCACATGCAGCATCAACAAAGTGCACATAATGCCTCACAGGTGTGTAGCGGGTACCTCGCTTATCCGCAGAAAGACGAAGAGTGGTTGTTTACTACTTCACAAAAATTATGACTTATTGCGTAGCGGATACCTTGCATGTGTACTTGTATTAGATGCCACAAGAGATTTTGAAAGGGGCTCTAGAAAGGCCGCTCTACAAGCTTTCGCTGTGATTGAGCTGCGCATGGCGCGCAGGTCTGGCGTTTTTCTGTTTCTTTCGGATTCCAAGCTATATCTGGGCACACCAGTTATAAGTTACGTCGAGGGCCTCTCGGAAGAGCTTCGTGCGTGGGTTCAGACCGCCGCCCGACAGGAAGGGTGTTTTTTCGTGCACTTTAATTCATTTCCATTCATCATTCATTTCCAGTCACCATGCTACAGTTAGTAACTACAAATAATATCCCATACGCCTTCCTTGGTTTTATTGCCTTTTAGTTTCTTTAAGTTGGGTATAACAATAATTAAACGAGTCCTTGACCGATTCCCCTCCTTTCGTTCTTATTGGCATTGTTGTGTTTTGTTAATACAAAAGCCAGGCAATCATAAAAAAAAGAGGTAGCCTGACACTGACGATCTAAAGGTCCCTGGTTCGAACACGGGTCTTGGCATATGCAAGCCACCTTTTCGTTTTTATACAGCAGAACAATGACGTCGATTGATGCTCTAAACGAGCATTTGTGGTACTTGATAAGTATAAATAGTGATAAGCTGTTAATCAAGAGTGAATCGCACCATCCAATTTCAGATATTTAAATCTGAATACAACAGTAGATGCACTGTGCTTCAGTACATTAAGAGAACGCTGTCTTCCGAACATAAGAGTGGATTTGCTCCGCTTTAAGTCGGTATTCGTTACGAGCAAGTCCACGCTGCAGACGCGGAGTGCCGAGCACATGTTCGTCCGCGGCCGCCACGGTGGTACAGTGGTTACGATGCTCGGCTGCTGACCCGAAGGACGTGGGATCGATCCCGATCGCGGCGGTCGCATTTCGATGGAGGCGAAACGCTACAGAGCCGTGTACTTGATTTCGGTATACGTTACAGAACCACAGGCGGTCGAAATTTCAGGAGCCCTTCATTATGGCTTGATAAATAGTCATAATACCTTGGCTCGGGCGAGTTGGTACATACTCGGACGAACGCAGCGCAACTTAGACGAAGACAGGAGACACAGATAGACACAGGCGAGCGCCGCCAGAAAGGAAGGGGACCAAGAAATCTGCTCCAATAATGCTTTCTCTTGAGCGATTTGATACATACTCGGACGAATGCACCGCGACTTCTATCGTGGTTATAATCAAATATCATGGTTTTAGTGCGCAATCCCCAGCAATTATTATTATGTTTGCCCGCACTCTTACGCACGCTGTGCTTTCTATTCTATGTTGTGCAATCCACACAGTTTCGGCACGTGGCTTCCAGGACTGTCCGCCGGCGTACCTATCCCGGTAGCCACGTCCAACTACCCCTTCAGCTGCAACTGTCTTCCCCGGCTCTGTGTCGCTTACGGATGGTCATATTCGTGAACCATTACTCTAAAAATCGACATAAAAAAGTATACCGCTCAACGATTAATCATCCACTTTTCCTTAATTGGCTTGATCTGTTAAACCTTTTCTAGTAATTGCTTTCCAGACAGTGGCAAGAGTAACGCGAACTTTTTTTTGAAATTGTCCTAAAATCCAAAGCGACAGTAGCAACTGTGTAGCCGCGGTCATTGCATGGTAGACAAATGGCAGCGATTGTAGCGACGGTTCACACTTTTCTCAATTCCAAAGTAATGCCGGAGCCCGCCGAGTCTGGCGCTTCCCCTCTATTCTTCCACATCGCACATGTATTACGTCATGCATCCAGCCTTGACAAACGAACTCTCTATGAAGACACTTCTGACGTAGTATCGGCCCAACAAGTATTAGCCAAAAATGTTTGGTATGGCCTTTACCCTTCAATCAATGTGGGCTTGTTCGGCTTTGCTGCCGTAATCATGTTTGCAGAGTGGGAGTACTAAATCATACCCCTAGCCCTGACGCGGAGGTCACGTAGCAAGCCACCATATTTTTCACTTCGTCATGCTGCGTATTGTTCTCAGCAAAAGTTCTCTCCCGAGATACCTTCGCAATTACAGGCGTACAACAATAGCAGAGTCGTTAATCAATGGTTCTTATACGCAAATCCCAGCCCTCGGGACATTTGGAGGCTTCCGAGAATTAATTGATATGGCGACATACTCGCATGCGGAAGACACTGCATTGTATTGCCATTGGTTACTACAGCCAACAGCGGCGGTGGCCCGCAGAATCAGCCCTTCTTTATTAAATGCGAAGCATTTCTTAGCGAACTTCTGCAACTTTGAGCGTATCTATCTATCTATCTATCTATCTATCTATCTATCTATCTATCTATCTATCTATCTATCTATCTATCTATCTATCTAGCTGCCTACGACTTTGTGCTCTCCTAGCCGTTTCGTTAATGGGATGTGTATACCAAAATTGGTATGACAGAACATGACCGTATTACGAACATCAATGACAGGTCATAACATGAAAATCATGATATGCATGTCATGAACAGCAAGATTTACATGCCCCGATCTTGGGGTTCTTGCGGCCGTTTCGTTCATTTGATATAACCAAATTTGGTATGGCGTGACAAGAATGTATGACGAATATATGTCACAGGTCCTAAAGTGCAAATCATGACACGCATGTCATGTACAGCATGATTGACATTACATGGTCTCGGTGTGCTCGTGGCCGTTTAAATGAATGGATAGATACCAAAACTGGTATGATCAGACATTTCTGTATTGCGAACGTAACTGACACAAGGTAACATGGAAATCATGATATGCATGTCATGTACGGCATGATTTACATGCCATGCTCATGGTGCACTCGCGGCCGTATCACTGTCTTTATATACACCAAAATTGGTATTGCGCGACAAGACAGTATGATGAACGTAAATCAGAGGTCGTAACGGGAAAATCATGACATGCAAGTCCTGCACGACAAGATTTACATGCCACGCTCATTGTCCGATCCCTCCCGTTTCGCTCACTTGATATACACCAAAGTTAGTATTGCGCGTCGCGACTATATGACGAATGTAAATGAGAGGTGGTAACACAAAAATCGTGACATGCATGTCATGTACGATATGATTTACATGCCATGCTCATGGCGCATTCGGGGCCGTTCAGCTGGCTTTATATAACCCAAAATTGACATTGCGCGACGCGACAGTATGGCGAAAATATATGAGAGGTGGTAACATGATAATCACGACATTATTTACATGCCCTGCTCATGGTGCACTCGCGGCCGTTTCGCTAGCTTGATGTTCACCAAAATTCGTATAGCGCGACGTGACTGTATGACGCACATAAATGATAGGTGGTTACATGAAAACCATCACACGCGTGTCATGTATTGCATGAGTTACATGCCACGTTCATGGTGCGCTCACGACCGTTTTGCCGGCTTGATATACACCAAGATTGGTATTGCGCGACGCGACTGTACGACGAACGTAAATGAGAGGTGGTACCATGCAAATCATGACATGCATGCCATGTACGGCATGACTTACATGCCACGCTCACGGTGAGCTCGCGGCCGTTTCGCTGGCGTGACATGCACCAAATTCGGTATTGCGCGACGTGACTGCATGAAGAACATAAATGATAGGTGGTAACATGCTAGTCATGACATGCATTTCATGTGCGTTATGATTTGCATGTCACGCTCACGCTGCGCTCGCGGCCGTTTCACTGGCTTAACATGTACCAAATTCGGTATTGCGCAACGTGACTGTATGACGAACATAAATGTTAGGTGGTAACATGAAAACCATGACATGCATGTCTTGTACGGCATGATTTGCATGCCACGCTGATGGTGCGTTCGCAGCCGGTTCGCTAGCTTGATATACAGCAAAATTGGTACTGCATGACGGGACTGTATGACGAAAATAAAATGAAGGTCCTAACATGCGAATCCCGACATGCATGTCATGTATGGTATGATTTACATGACACTGTGATGGTGCTCTTCCGGGCGTTTTGTTAACTGGATATACACTAAAATTGGTATGGCATGACACGAGTGCGTGATGACCATAAATGACAGGTCATGCATTGTATAATCAAGAATATACGTTTCATTAGCATGGTATATATACCGGATTGTACATGCATGCATGCATGCATGGCACACATGCGATATATAGTGAACTAGATGCCATGGCATGAATGCCTTCACTTGCCTCAAAGACAAAGAAGGCGATGTAGCAGCTATTTGCCGGCAGCTTCGAATTACATTGATTCCCACAGTGCGTAAGGCTATGCCATATTTTTCTCTAGTTTTATTCGTCTTCTTTCGTGGTGACCAGTGACAAGCCAACTTCTGCGTAATACGGAAGAACTGCGCGGATCTTCCCGTAACATCAGTTTTCTGACACATGACATCACCTCAAGTTAAAACTTCTCAACCCCCTGGAACAAATGCTGTCTGTGCTGCGACTCACATTTGAGCGCCCATATCTCGTAGCGGGCTAGGCCCTTGTAGAGAACTAACAAGCTGGAGATGCACGCCGATGACACTGCGCCTTGAGCCATCACTTCCTGTGCCACGGGCATAGCGAAGCGCATGGCGCTCCTAATCAGCTTCGCAAACTGGTCCTCCAAGTTCGCAGCAGGCTCCCGCGTGACTGGCATGTCAACGGCTGAACCAGTGCGCTGCAATAGCCAGAATATTGCACGTTATATTGACGAAACGTCGAAAATAGGAGCAATAAGAGGGACCGTAAGAAATTTCTTACACTGGATTTTTCTTTGTGTATCTCTTTCTGTGACGCGCTGCTGTGCGGGGAGAAATTAACAGTCTTGCTTCAATGAATTTATTTTCATTTCTTGTTTATTTCGGCATGCGCTGAAGTACTGGACGCCTCCATCTAAGTCATGTTACTACGCTGGCAGTCAGGTGAAGATTGCTTAAAGACCATTTAAAGGACAGACGCGTGGTTGTTAGTATACGCTAGTAAGTCCTAATGCTTCAAGGTGGCTTCAAAGTTCAAGAGCTGTTCGTAGAAACCCGGGCACTTGTGCGATTCACAAACACCGGAGCCTATCTTCAAGGCGTGAGGACTGCTGCATCACGGCCTAAGAGAGCCATCGTCATGGATCAGCCCCGCATAGCTCTGCAGCTCGCGTTCCACCACATGCGTACGTCAACTCGTCCCGCAAATGGAGCTCGCGATTTTACATCCAGAATTGGTACAATCAGGATGGGTCACTTGTGGAACACCGCATCACTTGTCGAACAATATTGGGTGTCATATGCTTGGAGGAGCAGCAGAAAGCCCGTCGTGCACGTGGGTTAGTGGGACGGTGTTATAAGCGTAGAGCAAGGGTAAAGGTGCAATGTCGAAGTGGGGAAACCAGCGCGACAAGACGTAGACTGGTGCAAAAGAAAAGAAAAGGTCAACAACATCAGCGCTGACTAAACTCATGAGGATAGATCGTATGCAAGTGGGACAGTTGCGTCCGCCTTTACACTGGCCTCAAGCAATGAAGACTGTGGTGTTATTCAGCGCTTTCATTGTTGAATTCATGACAATACTGGTCTTCAAATTAAAACACAGCGCAAAGAAAGCTGATCAAAAGAAACTGAGCGCAGAAAGAAAAAAGTCACAGTTTCACCACAAGGGCGAAGCAATGAATGCGATAGCAACAAATTGTACTGTTACACGAAGTGAGGCTGGCAGCTAACTGTCTTGCATCCGATCTCACGTAACTACAAAACGCTGGTGTAAGAGAATACGGCCGCTCCAGGGAGAGATGCTCTCCATAGAGTCACTTCGCGTTGAGAGCGCAGCACGTAGAAGGTTATACGAGCCGCCCGCTGTGATGGCTTTCGAGATAGCGCGCGCGCCAGCTGTCGCGACCGCGCCCTTAGACCCGTATTCAGAAACGCTCCTTGTCTTGAACTTGACTTGCCACCGCCTTCAACGCGTTTCGAACGCTCTGCCTTTAGGCGTGCCAAGGCAGCACAAACGCATTTCAAACGCGCTGCCTCGAGGCGGTGGCAAGTCAAGTTCAAGTCAAGGAGCGTTTCTGAATACGGGGGTTAGAAGACTCATGGCGAATTCCATTGAGAGAACAGGAGTAGGGGCGCCGTGCAGTGAGGAGGGGGGGGCAGAGCACTGAGAGCAGTGTCACTCGATCTGCCACTGGAATGCAGCACGCTCCAGAGAGCAGGTTGGAGGGAGTAAAAAAAAAAAACGAGTGAGGAAAATGTTATGCATCCAGCATCCTCTGCTGCGAAGCACTTGGATCTGAGCCGGTCAAGCCGGGCGGTCGGGGAAAGCACATGTGGCAGTGATCGGTAGGACGCACTCGCTTGCTCGCCATCCTGCAAAGTTGCCGCTTCCTACTATTACATGATGGAATCGCACGCTCAGCGCATCCTGCTTTCTTTGATGCAACGTCAGCCCCGTCTAACTACAGAAGTTAAAGTGAATTTGATTGCTTTTTTGCTTGTTGAGCGCGCACGTCGCACATGCATTTTTGCGCGCGCGGCCACGCGTTTAGTGATTGTTTGTAGGGACCCTAGCCCACTAGTCTTACCGTAAAATGCCGAGCAAGCGCCCCCCGTACGGGGAGGATAATTCGACCATTTGAAGGGGAGGGTGGGGGGGGCTGCTTGCTCCCGAACCGAAATTCAAGATTGTCAAGTATTTCGGCAAGACGACGACGCTTTGCTGCCACCGTCCCCCTGCATTTGACGACAGGCAAGGTAGACGAACACTACCAGAATCTAGCGCAACGACGTCAAATTTGTTGGAGCCAGAGCACCACACACGCTTCCTGCCGCCATTGCCGCCGTACACGAGCAAGCGAATACAAACAAGTGAGGAGATTGTTGGGAGGGTATAAGGATATGACGTAACAAGTCACGTGACTTCCTGCTTCTCCGTTCACTCGCTTTTCAACGGGGAGCAGACTGAATGCTCTTCGCTACTCTCGGCGCAGCAAAAGCGCTCCTCGCTCTACCATGGATGACGGTTGCTCCAACTCCTGTTCGACCACTGAAACACGCCGGCTCTGAGAGAGCACTTTCAGCGTGCTTTTGAGTGCTCCTGCTCTCCCAGGAATTCGCCATCAAAGTTCGAAGTGGCTGCTCGCGCGAGAACACCCCCCCCCCCCGCTCCCCACCTCGTGTCTTTAAAAACGGGCGGGGCGTTTCCTTTCAGCTTCGACGGCAGGCCTCCCGAGCGGGGTGATGTTATCGCATGCACCCTCCGAGCGACGGAAATGGGCCGGCTCGTTTGATCTCTGCTTCGGCCGCGTTCGTCGCCCCCGCTCGTGCGCTTTTATCCGCGGTAGAACATACAATGCGCGGGGGATCTTATCAATTTGGACTTCATACCGGAAGGACATGACTACGACGGTGTAGGAACAGTTTCGGTTTCGATTTCACTGCCAATGTCTGGCAACCACGAGCAACCCTGGTGTGCCGCCGGAGGGCGCGGTCAATGTAAACATCGTCTCGAGTTCCACCCGGGGTCACAGGAGAACAGCAGACGCTTCCGAGGGACGAGACGCGCTCGTGGGGCCTCGTACAACGCAGTCATGTATACTTAGTAATAAACAGTTAATTCAGTTTAATTTAGCCAAGAAATCAATTCCTCTACATAATTGGTGACCCGGAGCTAGAACAGCGAGTGTTTCAACCCTCAAGAGTACTGTACATCTGACCAGTTCCTTGCAAAACATCAACGGTGAGCGCAATGGCGACCAACGACGCTACCCAGACGGAGAGAACCCACGAAGCCCCGCAATATCCTGCCGTCTCAGCAGTTGCACTCAAACTTCCGTGTTTCTGGCCTGCAGACCCTGCTCTTTGGTTCGCTCAAGTCGAGGCCCAGTTTACTACAAGAAGAATTGTGTCTCAGGAAACAAAATTCCATCACGTTATTGCGGCCCTAACGCCAACCGAAGCAGCCGAGGTGCGCGATATCATCCTCGCCCCTCCGACCGAGCAGCCATACGACGCGTTGAAACGCGAGCTCATCCGCCGCACCACCCTCTCCGAGCAGAAGCGTCTGCAACAGCTCCTAACAGCCCAAGACCTCGGGGACCGCAAACCATCGCAGTTGCTTCGTGGCATGCGCCAGCTCCTGGGAGAGAAGGCGTCGAAGATGGACGACTCCCTCCTCCGCCAACTGTTTCTCCAACGCCTCCCTGCAAATGTTTTGCATGGTTCTTGCAGCGGCTGGCGACTTGCCCCTCGATGACCTCGCCGCTCTCGCTGACAGGGTGTTGGAGGTAGCGACACCGGCGATCTCCGCTTTTGAAGGCGTAAAAGCGAGTGAAGTTTCTCCCGTTACGTCGACTGGAAATTGTTCTGCGGAGTTACAGTCGCTCAAGCAGGAGATCCAGCGGATTGCACAGTCTCTAGAGGCATTGAAAATCCAGGTAGAAAGACGATCCCGCTCCACTTCACGCAATCGCGCATCGTCTCGCTCTTCTGATACTGGACGCATCTGCTGGTACCATCATCGCTTTGGGGATAATGCAACCAAGTGCGTGTCACCTTGTGCCCACCAGGGAAACGTGCCGGCCACGCACTAAATGCGGCTGGTGCGCCAGGCCCAACGGCATGCCGCTTATCATCTCCTTCCGACAGTATCGAGCAACTCCAACAGTCAAGTAATATCAAGAAATCCAAAAAAGTTCAATTTTCATTTGGTAAGCAGCCCGCGTCTAAACCCGATAACTCGTTCACTACGCCAAAGAATTTGTCTCAGCTATCCGGCCAACCTGAATCCCGTTTATTTTATGTGGTGGACAAAGTTTCAAAAACCCGCTTCCTGGTGGACACAGGTGCTGAGGTCAGTGCGGTTCCGGCGACGCGTGCAGATCGGCAAGGCCAACCAACATACAATCTGCAAGCCGTGAACGCCACGCGAATTGCAACGTTCGGCCAGCGCTCCCTAACGATGGACTTCGGGCTGCGCCGAACCTTTCGTTGGGTATTCTTGGTGGCCGACGTGAAGCATGCGATCGTCGGAGCTGACTTTCTTCGCCACTTCGGTCTTCTTGTGGACATGAAGAATTGCCGTCTACGAGATGCCACAACACACTTAAGCATTCACGGCATCACGGCATGCATGGAAGTGATGACATCAACGCTGCTTCGACCAGAGGTACCAAATTCCAACCCCTACTTCACAGACTTGTTGACGAACTTTCCTTTCATCACGTCTCCTGTGAACACAACATGCCCGGTCAAGCACAGCGTGACGCATCACATTATGACAACAGGACCACCAGTGCACACCCGTCCTCGCCGCTTGCCGCCTGAGAAGCTGAGCATTGCTCGACGGGCTTCTGCCGCCGACATACTTGTGTAATATGCGGGCCTCTTCCTATACGAGGAGGGGGAGTGGTGTAGGAACAGTTTCGGTTTCGGTTTCACTGCCAATGTCTGGCAACCACGAGCAACCCTGGTGTGCCGCCGGAGGGCGCGGTCAATGTAAACATCGTCTCGAGTTCCACCCGGGGTCACAGGAGAACAGCAGACGCTTCCGAGGGACGAGACGTGCTCGTGGGGCCTCGTACAACGCAGTCATGTATACTTAGTAATAAACAGTTAATTCAGTTTAATTTAGCCAAGAAATTTAGCGACGGCAAAACCCCGTCCAGACTCTCCATATAATTGCTATCGCAATAAATAAAGCAGTTTCACCGCAAGGGCGAAGGAATGAATGCGATAGCAACAAAATGTAAGATTATACGAAGAAAGGCTGGCAGCTAACTCTTTTGGATCCGATCTCGCGTAACTCTTCAAAACGCGGGTGTAAGAAAATACTGCCGCTCCAGGGAAAGCAACACTTTTCGCACAGTCTATACGAGCCGCCCCCTGATGCCTACCGAGATAGCGCGCGCGCCAGCGATCGCCACCGCCACCACGCCCTTAGAATCAAAGTTCACAGTTGCTGCGCGAGTGACCCCCCCTCCCCCCGCCTCCGTGTCCCTTCATGCTCGTTCAAGACGGGTGGGGCGTTTCCTCTCTGCTTGAGCAGTTCGATGGCACGCCTAACACGCGGGAGGATGTTATCGCATGCGCCTTCCCAGCGACGGGATGGGCCGGCTCGTTTGATCCCTGCTTCAGTCGCGTTCATCGCCACCGCTCGAACGCTTTTACCCGCAGGTAGAACATACGATGCGCGGGGGGGTGTTATCGATTTGGACTCAATACTGAGCATGACGCCGACGGCAACGGTGACGGCGACGGCAAAAACCCGTCGAGAGTGTCAGTATGCCTGCTATCGCAATAAAAGATCAAAGAAACTGAGCGAAAAAGAAGACACAAGAAATCGCAGGAAGTTCATTTATTGTAAAAGAGCTGTGGTATACCGTGTGGTGCCTCATATATTTGGTTGACGGGGCGATGCCTAAATGTTCGGTTAAGGGAACATCTAAACTCTTTAAACGACACGCCTACACGCACTTGTAAATGCACTGCAAGGTGTGCGATGGCTGTGCGCCGGCTCTTGAAGCAACCGCAGATTCTGTTTGTACACAAGCACCAGGTGGCCAGGGAACTGGTCACCTGGTGACCAGTTTCCTGCTTGATTAATAATGAGACTGGCGACTGGCGTGTGTGTTAGCCGTCTATGCTGCTTTTCCTCAAGGTTGAAGAAGCATACACTCAACGTAACTTGTGAATGTCGTGTGCATGCCGTACGATAACCGCTGTTAGCACATGCGCTATGATTACTCGCCGCTAACTGTTACCACGCAAATATGAAATGTTTGTTTCTGGTACGTTCACAAGGGATCACGTGCTTTCATTTCTTCGTCGATTTGTGGTGGCCAGTTCCGTAAGCAAACCCTAACCTCAGGCGAAGCGTGCGAAGTCGGGCGGCACGTATTACCAGACGCTTCGTGCTCTAGATACCACACGTGAAAGCGAAGGATTAATTTCTATACAAAGCCGTTTTGGTAAACACTTACCTGCCCTTTGCATAAGGTGGTCGTTTGGGCTAGTTGGTGAGGCACCTTCATGGGTGTACAGTGAAAATACAATAGAAACAGCGTCTGTGTATCTTTCTTCCTGTTGTTACTAACAATTTACTGTGGCACAATGTAAAGCAACTTTAGGGGGAAAAGCGGAAGATATAAAAGACACCAGGATTTTGTCTTATCTTGTTTTTGTTCTATGTTACTCCATTTATGCATAAACTCACTCAACATCCCTGCTGTTACATTTGCGCTATGCACCCTTGCTTGGAGACTGTAGTTTGCATTGATCAGCTACCATAGCTATGTGTTCGCCATCACAATTGACAGGTAAACAGAGAAGAAGACCGAGGTAGGGTGCAAAGCAGCAGACGAACGGTAACAAGTGGTTAGAGCGTCCGCCACCAATGCGGGAGACTTTGTTCGATTCCCAGTGCCTCCGGGAACCCACAGTTTTTATAATGGGGAGCGAGGTACCCCGAACTGTCGCTTGGGGGTATGAGTACTTATATGTAGAGAGGGTTCTCTCTTCTACCTTTCACTAACTCGGACCCGTCCACCAAAAACGACGCTGCGCAATGCTCACTTGATGCAGAAAAAAGTGTCTTTCCCAAACTCAAACCATTGTATGAGTGTACAAGGTATACAAAGTATACTTTATGACGACGCGACCAAGTGCATGTTGATATTACATGCAGTTAGTCACGTAATTTTTTGTATTTCTGCCTAGTTGCTTAATTACACAAGATTGAATAACCAACTTTCAAAGCTACAAAGCTGGGCAAAAAATTCCAATTAGAAAGTTCTAGATCGGTTTGCAAAACGTCCGCTCGGACAGTTTATAACTTTCTATTACATATTGGGAGGGGGGGGGGGTTGTGCTTCCTGCAGACGCTTGCAAAATACAGAATACCACGTCACAAGCCCACTTGCGCGCCCAGAGCCGTAGATGGGGCGAGTCTGGCGAATGGGCGGGGCAGTGACGTCGCGGCGCGGCGATGACGCCATTCGCGTCACCGCCACGCCTCCGCTCCGGCGCCATCCGCCATATATAGTCTTTCCACGCGACGAGCGCACGGCTGAGGTTATGTACGCGCTGTTCACTCGTGAAATCTAGCGCTACTAAACAAATTGCGAAAGCGAAATTCTGCAAGCACATTGTTATACACGTTTAACGAAGCATATGGAGAGAATTAGATGTGTCGAAATCATCGAGAAACTGATTTATAGAGTTGTGTACGCCGATTCGAGTCCACGACGTTCTACAATACGCGCTGTACCTTTAGAGCGCAGCTCTTAGGCGCCCGTTCCTGCGTTGTTCGGCATCGCCGTTGGCGTCGTCGGCGTAACCGATAGAGCGAACGAGGACGATACAGCGAACACGGAGTCTGTCTATATCACGAGCCACTGGCCTCTAACATCGCTTTCTTCCTCCGTCACGCGCGCTCGCCCTTCGGTCGGAGCTCGTGCACATGCAGGGCTGGCAGGTGCGCTGCGACTGTCTCGCTTGTCGTGACGGGGATGTCGATGTAGGCGTTTCGCTTGGTTCGCGACGCCTGCAATGCATAGTCGTGTGCCTAGCACTCGAGCACTGGCAATTTCTGTGGCAATATGTAACGAATGTTCCAATGCGGATAGCCAGAACTTCAAACACAGTTGGCGTTGCCACAACACAAAGCTGCGCTCAGAATTCGCATCAGGGAGTATCGTGATCATCGGTGTGTTTTCGTGCTATGAAGATCTATGGGTTTGCGTTTATTTTGGCTTGTTTTCTTGATTATTTTTTTTTTTGAAGCTTAGGTTCAATAACAACAACGCTTCGTAATGTTTCTGACGCTGAAGATGTTAAGTACGGTTCGGCTGTCGCTTCTCTGCACAGTGATCTCGTCAGAAGTTTTTCCACCCTGCGATGATGGTTGCTCCGAAGTTGGAGTTGAACTGTTGAGTGTGCTATATATATAACATTGGTTTCTTTATTTGCTTCGGGAACGGAGTACCGGCGAGTGCGCAAGATCACCACAGTCAGAAATCGGATCTGCCATGCTCGCGCTTTCAGCAATTCATGGAAGCAGAATTCGCGCTGTTGAATGTCAGGGTCATTAAAACATTCCTATTAGGGCGAACGCCTCAGATGCCTCATGAAACGCGCGAATTGACTGGAGTCCCGATACTTCGGCGCGAGCACGAGTGAGGCAAAAAAATAATGTGATGACGTCACCAGGACGTCGTAGATAGCTCAAATTTGTGACATATCAACGACGCCATGATGACGTGAGATTACGTTACGGCATCTGATATTGTGATCACATCACATCGGCGCTTTGCACAGCCTCTATGATCGATCCACGAATCACGGAAGCAATATAAGACCAGGTAAGGTGCCGAAAGCTTGCAACGCCTCCGATCCTGGAGGCATTAATACATCATGTGATGACGTCACCAGGACCTCATAGATAGCTAAAATTTGTGACGTGACAATGACATGTTGACGTCAGATTACGCTACGTCGTGTGATAACTTCATCACATGACATCGGCCCTTTGCACAGCCTCTGTGACCGGACAACGAACCACGGAGGCAATGGAAGACGCAGGGACGCGAAAAAAGCTTGCAACGCCTCCGATCTTGGAGGCGTTGCAATCATGTGATGACGCGATCGCGTGAAGTCACGTTGTTCGACGTCATCATGACGTCACAAGCTTTGGTCGTATGGTGGCGTCATTGCGTGATTTTTCATATCCCTCGTGTTGACGCCGCCGATGCGGGACGCCGACGCCGCGGACACCGGCGGTCAATTTTCACGTCTGCAGAGGCATCTAAGGTTTTCGTCAAATCAGTTGCAGGGCCCCTAGAAGGCGTGCGTTAAATGAAAACAATATTTCGTTCGGCTAGTCTGTAATGGCGGACATCCTGTTGGTTTACTTTAGAAAATCATTTTTCTGCTCAACGCCTTCTCGCCCTATACGTCCTAATCACGAAATTTCATCGAGCACACGAGGGCCCCTTGCTATAGTAGAAGAGCTTCGAACACGAGCACAGACATCGTGCACTATATGTGCATGACTAAAAAGCGCAAGACACATTCGCTTAGCACAGAGGCGCGCATTGATTTACATGCGCGAATTAAGCGTGAACCTGGTAGCATGTACAAAAGCGACAACACAGCGGTAAATGACACCACAGGCTGAGAGTCACAGAAACGCAGACCACATAGCGTGCCAGAAACACATGCCAGATAACCGCCGCAGCTGACGCGCGGCGGCACTAACTTGCGATATCGAAATAAATCTTCGCCTCACATCATCACGGTAACATCCCAAGCTCGTGCTCAGAACGCGCAATAAATTACGTGCACGCAACACAACACGTTTGACACTGCAAAATTTCAATCTGCCCGAGCGTTCGAAACGCGAACCATAAAACTCCTTTTGTCAGCGTGACAAAATCATTTTTAAAGCTTGTGCGCCTGAAAGGGCCCCATTGCACAACGAATAATAAGTTTGTGTTAATGGTACGCTGTTTACAATACCAGCAATATTCAAGCGAAATACTCAAGTACGTCTCTCGCATAACACGGAGCAGTCGGTCGGGGTTCATTTGCTGCGTCTGATGTTTCTAATCTAAAGGCGTCGTCGCTTCTTTTCCTTGGGAAGCCTAAAAAGCGGAAACCCTGCGCGCTGCTGTTTGAGCAGCCAACCGCGCAACAACAGCCTATCGCACGCAACAAATTGACGCATGAATACGCGCGCGATATCATACGCGGCTTCACACATGAGTCGCAACCTACGCGCGCTCCTCAGCAATCGTGTGAATGCGGCGCGCCGCGCCGCGCCGTCGCGGCTCTGCCAGACTCCGCGCCGCGCTGCCGCCGCCGGCGAGGAGAGAGGGTTTTTACGTCACGAGAAGAGGGCGGCGCTGGGGCGGGGCGCGGAAAGCGCACGAGACTAAAAAGCCACCTAAACATCGCCCAATGTTAGCGGTGTAAGCATGTTTCATGTTGGCTACCTTGTGCCGCCGAGCAAAATTAGCGCCGTGGTGTACCCAGAAATTCCCTGGTCAAGTTGGCGAGAGCAGACGAGAGCAACGAGAGGCCGAGTTGAAACTTGAAGTTAGAGGCACTTGATGGCGTGTCTTCTTTAAAGATTTTGTGTATCTGTGTCATGCTTTGTTGTGTTACCTCGCGAGTGTTCGCTTAGAAGTGAGTGAGATTGCTAAGACATCGACTCTGCTCTCAGTTTGGATGAAGCGCGAAAGACAGGGACAGAAAAGGCACACATACAACCACACATACTGCGCTACGTGTGGGTGTATGTGTGCCTTTTCTGTCCCTGTCTTTCGCGCTGCTCCCTTAAGTTATGTTGAACCAACTAGCCAACAAGTTCACTCTTCGAGGTATCAGTGGTGTTCCGGTGTAAGCACCTGATATAACTCAGTGCGCTCCAGAATGAGAGATTTGCCTTGTTAAGCTTCACCGCTGCACAGTGGCGTTATGCGAAGAAAACTAAACATCACGCTGTGAAGCTCTAGCCCTTCGTGGCCGAGAAGGGCTCGCTGCCGCAAAGTGGTTGATAAAACATTTACGGCTTCGAAGCAACTTAAAGGAATCAGTCTTCTCATGAGACTGTCCGAGACGTGTTAATATGAAAGCTTACAGGCGTATTTTCCATTTGTAATAATGGATATATTGAATTATTTCGCGATCCCCTTCGAATCCGATGGGTCCGACGGTCGTCAAGTGAGTTGAAACTTGAGGCACTCGAGAGTGTGCGTTGCGTTAAAATGTCTGTGTATGCCCTGCTTTATGTTACCTCGCGTGTGTTCGCTTGAATTTATACAGATTCTTAAGACTATCAACAGCGCTAATAAATCCATCATCTGCGCATTTATTATTTGACCTGAAATGTAGCAGCTGGCGTTTGAAGTAGACATCCGTAGCGGCGCCTCGTCGCAATTTTGCAGCAAGTTGACACTATGCGATCACGCTGAATTCAGGCCACGTGATTCATTGGTATCTTGTAATAATTTCTGTTGGCATAATTAAGTTTCTCCATGACACTATTCCAAGCTATTCCAAGAAGTGGCTTGGTCTGTTCTTTAATGTAGAGGTTTGCTGCTAATTCGTTTGCCTGGCGGGTAGAAGAATTGAAGTAACCTTTGCTATGCACTGGCGCATTTATTAGACGTTTGGGTGCTCGTACGGTGACTGGAGACTGCGTAGGCGCCTTTTTTGTAATTAAAAAAGACAAAGCGTCAGGTAACGTATGTGGCAGTTACGATTTCCCTGCTGGTGGGCTTCGCTGCACAGCGAATCACCGATGCACAGTACATGCTTTGTGGCATAACACAGCTGCAATGCCATAAAGCTGACTATAGTGAATCTGTCATCTTGTAGCACGTATATATAATGTAAATATATAGTGCATTGAATCCAAGGGGCAGTGCAAGCATGGCGTAAACAAGAAGGGTACGAGTCAAAATATGGGCGGCGTGCGCAGCACAGATTTCTTTGCGCTCCACAATGAAGGAATTGCTTTGTAAGTTTTACCGCTACACAGGGGTGTAATGCGACGAAAACTAAATGCCACGCTGTGAAGCTTGCTACCTGTGGCTGCAATTAGTTGCCGGAAAGAGCATCGCCAGGTTGTTTCAGACTGATCTGACGAGAAAATAAGCAATCTGCATCGCTGCGCCTAGTACACACATACTGTGCCCTAAGTAGGGAGGCCGGCTTCGGCATGACGCTCGTTCGCGTGGTGGCTCGATCGCCACAAGCATTTGTTTAAAACAAGCAATAATATTGATTATTCGGTGGCTATATCGCGGAATATTGGAGGTAAACGTTTTTCTAAGGCACCTTTTGGGAAAAGCTGGCTTTTCTGGAACCACGAGACAAGTTCCGATCATGTCTCAAACTTCGTCGTCCAAAAAGGACCAGCTTCGTAAACTAATGCGCTTGATACGCTAGCAAGGTTAACACAAAAATGAAACCTAATGCACTGTGCGGCTATGCCTGCGCAGTGATCTCATTGAGCTGAAACAAAACTGATTCCCCCGCCTTGCGAACTGCGTGCCCCCTTAGTAAAAAAGTGGCCCTTCTCAAAGAAAGCAGCAAGTATGCACCTTATTCGTGCGTCCATTAAATCAAGCCACCTGCATTTCCATGGTTAAATCGCATGATCAACGTCTCACACGCACGTAGAGCCACGGGACTAGGCTAGGTACATCTCGCTTGGAATTTCCTAGGGACAGCACCAAAAAGTAGTCTGGCAACGCGGGCATGTTTTGGTGGCTTTTTAGTCGCTCCCGCGGAAAGCGGCGACATGAAAGCGTCGCCAAACTCTCCCCGAAGGGTATATATGGCTCTGTGCGCGCCGTAATTGCAGTGCTCCCTAACGTTCCGCCTACAGACGACCATAGCATTTGGCTACGTGTGCTGCCGCTTAAAAAGCGACACAACCGCGGCGATGGTGATGGCTGTGCGATGATGAACATGTTCCTCGCGGCCACACAAGCGATCACGCTGCGTCTGCTTATCATGTCGCGAACCACTACGGCAGAAGCATTGGCCGCGAGATCGAGCGGAGTCGCCACCTGGCGGCTTCTGACTGAACCGTGCCTAGTGTGGATTGCTCCATGCGTCGTCTGCTAGCCACATTGTGTTTGCATGTGCGCGTACGTCATGCAGGTCCTCAAAAGGCGATGTGTTCCATTGCGTTAGTGCACCTTTAACCGCTCATACGTATGCCTAACACGATGTAAAGAAGCATTTAGCCTTGATCGGCTGTATATGTACTGTAATAAGATCAGTGTGTGCACTTGTAGAGAGTGCTTAGTGTGGTCGTCGTACCCTCCGTTCACGAGAGTTATATCAGTGTACGTGCCGCTCTGTGGTTCAAGCGCATTGCAAAGTGCACTTGGCGTTGTCCTAAAGATGAGAAGTATTAAATCGCATGTGAATATAGCCTTTTAGCGGCTCGATGGTAAAAAAAAAAAGGCTCTCATGACTTGCGCGTTGTGGTTATGTGTATAACTTCGGGACTGTCGTTTATAGGTTACGCGACGAGCTTTAGTTGTGTATGGTCCTGGTCCCACTACACAGAAATATTTGTCAAGTCACGTCTGACACTTCGGTACTTAAATTTTCCCCTAAAAAGAACAGAAAATGGAATGTACGGAAATCGCAAAACTGAGTTGCCTTACGCAATTTTACCTTGTGGCGAAATTTACACAATATTACCCGTGTACTAAGATTAATCCAAGCGGCGTACTTTACATTTATGTCGCAGTAATTTCGCGCGAAGCCACATCTTTTTTCTTTACATTACCTTGAGCGTTTGTGTTGCGTTGTAATAGATTGACGGAAGGCAGCGGACATTATTCGCGTGTAAAAACGTACATTGGTCCCGTGAAATAACCGCGCCTTTGTTCTATTACTGTCGTGCAAGTAATTAATCGAATAAAGTCTGGTGCTGTATAGTTACCTTTGTATACTGTTACTGGAATAAAAACAAGCGTGTGCGTGTTAAACGCTTCTGTAGCGCTAAAGCGCTGTCAGCCACGTAGCTTTCCTCAGTAAACCTATCAACTGTCCTCCATTGGAGAACTGAATAAGAAATACGGATGAATATTTGAGCACGCAGTGCACAAAGTGCTATTTGAACTCGTCGTGCAGGAATACGGGCTTTCTTTTTGTTGGGGCATATCCAGATGAACAAGAAGTAAATACTTAATTCAGTCGCTCTGCAGCAGTGCGTAGCACGTGGAAGACAAGCTGAACATGTACAAATAAAACAAGAAAACGTCATTCATTGCGAAAACGTCAACTGTGCCGAAGGAGAGCAACCCTGTTCGTTGGCAGAATGCGCTTCTCTCACAAGTAATAGTAACGTTCGGCGCTCTTCGTGCATGAATTCGGGAATTAAGAGCGCACATATTCCCAGAAAGATGCAGTCAACGCATTTTGTTTGTCGGAAATCGGGTCAAATCGCTCACAACGAAGCGCTGTTGTGTGCGTTTGTATACGCGCCGACGACCGCCTATCCACACTAGCGTGGCGACGGTGCTGCCACCTGTAGCCCGATCTCGCGGCGAATACAGTTTGTACGCGGAACGTCAGGGAGCACTGCAGTTACTGCGTGCGAGCCGGCATGTCGCGTAGTATCTTTTAGGGGCGAAGCTCCTTAGGGTGTGGGTCGTTCCCTCCTCTGTATTAGTAGTATGTATGTAGCCAGCTCTAGTTTAATGAATTGCTCACTAGATGGTGTTTCATGTATTTCTTAGAGCTCTAGTTTAATCTATTGCTCACTAGATGGCGTTTCATGTATTTCTTAGAGCTGCTGTTTAAAGATGACAGATGGCGCTTATATAATGCGAATGGCGCATGTCATTGCATGCCTGCGATCATAAAAGGCGCTCGCTCTTGGCACGCTTTCTCTTTTGCTCGGGAGCGCACACTTTCCCTGCATTTCACCGATCACAAAGCGGTGATAATGAAGGGACCACGTAAACCAACAGTACAATAAAAGTTTGATGTTTAATATATACGCGGTGTTTCACACTCTTTATACGATGTACTAGGCGAATTTCACGGAAGAGTTTCACGGTTTACCGATGATTTGATCCGAATTCATCTTCAAAGGTGCGCTTAGTAAACACAAACGACACAAACGAAAAAGTACAGGACATAAGGCAACGAGCGAAACTTGCCTGATGTCCTGTACTTTTTCGATTGTGTCGTTTGTGTTCACTAAGCGCACCTTTGAAGATGAATCAACACCAACTAGCCCACCTTGTAGCTCTTCTCGTTTGATCCGGAGCTTCGCCCCATTCATCATCATTCACCCCGTGGATATGCTGTGATTTTTTTTTCTTTGTGTTTCCCGGGCACACGTAATAAGCAGGAAAACGCCAATACTTAGTTCATAGAAACTTATAAATGGTCTAATCGTACGTTTTGCAAACCCAACTACAACTTTCTAATTGGAATTTTCGTCCAGCTTTGTTGGTTTAGAACTTAGTTCATTAATCTTGCCTAATTAAGCAATTAAGACGAACACGCAAGAAAGTGTGACTTAGTTCATGCGACATGCATTTGGTCTCGTCGTTATAAAGTGTGTCGGTATATTTTTAAACTGCTGCTAGAGTTAGCTGAGGCATCCTTATATCGGGAGAGACTCCTGCGAAGCCACGTAAAACTGTACACGTGAAGCCTCACCTTTAGCGCTGGTACCCGAGTTGAGCCATCTTTCGAAATCGCGACCGCCAAGCCGTCACCAGAATTACATAGCGTCGATGCTAGCACCGAAAGGACAACCAAGCTGACATACAGATGTCCTGGCGCACTCGCCATAGCTGCTCCGACTTCTTAGCAGTGTCTCGGACGTGTTGTTGCCGCTTAACACGACCCCGCCGTCTCACAGGAAAGATCTTTAATGTAGACGAGACATTCCTTCCTCTGAGCCGGTAGTAAAGGCAAGTGGTCGTATCGCTTGGGCTTCTCTTTCGATCTTTTATTTTTCTTTATATGTATACGTATATGTGTATAATCTGTGTGTGCGTGTGTGTGTGTGTGTGTGTGCGTGTGTGTGGTGTGTGTGTGCGTGTGCGCGCGCGCGCGTGTGTGTGTGTGTGTGTGTGTGTGTGTGTGTGTGTGTGTGTGTGTGTGTGTGTGTGTGTGTGTGTGTGTGTGTGTGTGTGTGTGTGTGTGTGTGTGTGTGTGTGTGTGTGTGCCGACAAGTACACCATTACTTCCAAGCAACCGAACTCAACGAGCTTCATTTGATTGGGTGAGTACGCTGGCACGTGGCAAGAATATTACTGGCCGCTTGCGACTAGACCTCTAATGGCTATGGCTGTGGTAATGTTTTAGAAACACGAACAAAATTAAAATATTGTGTATAATAAATGCCGACAGTCACGGAGAACAGGCACGGTGAAACCACAGTGATGATGCTGATACACGATGAAGATGAGGATGCATAAACAAACGCATTGTCATGACCATGATGTAGAGATGAAGGAGATGTGCTTAATAAATGCCCACAATATTTATTTTAGGATATATAACGCTATCAAAACCTTTAAACATTCAATAAAACGTTACCACAAAAAATACGCAGCGCGCGACTCGATAACAAAGAATGTCGACCCCACGGTGCTGGATCGTCCCAAATTTGTGGCATGGCTGTATATGCGTAACCCAGACATACGCCATTTATGTCGTTCTCATAGTAATACACTGTATCTGCCTGAACCTCAATAAGTTAGGCTGACCTTCTCTTTTTCATGCACTGTGCCTATTTTGCAAGATATGCATATAAGAAAAAAATTTTATGTAACCCTTCCTGGTTTTGTATGATCGCGTACGTACGAACCACCTCTCGCCAAAGTGGCAATGTGTATCACTTTCTTTTATTGCACTTGTTCTTTTTTTCTTTCTTTGTATTGTAGGAAAATGATGTATTGTAGGAAAAGGAGTGGCAACAGGAAATCAGCAAACGACAATGCGAAGACAGAAAAATAATTTCAGCAGTTGGCGTAGGCAAGCTAACATTACCAAACAAAAACATTTCAGATAAAAACTTTACATGCATCAAAACTACTCTCCTAGGGTGACAAAAAACTCCCTGAGTGACAACGAACATATATTAAACACAATGAATGTCAATTCCAGAGTTCTATTGTACCACAGAAAGAAGGTTTTTGAAAGCATTTTCCTGACTGAAAGCATTTTCCTGAAAACAGCACTTCAGTTTATAAGTATGAGAGCTACGAGCACAGTTTTCTTTTGAATATATTGCATGAATGCAGTCACTAAGGGCAGCGACAATTTTTTTCATTACATGTAAAATTTCCAAACACTCGAATGTTAAAGAAATAGCAAGAGTGCATTGAGCTTGATTTCACGAACTGGATTGCCCTTGTCAGTGAAAAAAGTCACGGTTTCACCGCAAGGGCGGAGAACTGGATGCGACAGAAACGCATTGGAATGTTGTACGACGTAATGCTAGTAGCTCACTCCTTTAGCTTGCGAACTGCCTTAACTAAACAAAATCCTCGCCTAAAAAACCAGGCCACTGCAGCGAGCGAAGGGACCTTCGTGCTGTCTTTGGCTTCAGCACAAACTTTGCGATAACAGCACAACACTTACGAGGGTTTCAGCAGTGTGCTGATCACCTCATCAGTACGGAGTTCCTGTCGGAGATACGCCTCCCCTCCCCCCTCCCTTCCATTCGAACAGCGAACGTCTTCAGCGCTCGCACACTTTGACTCGGACATAGCACATACAAAGCGCGAGGCGATGTTATCTATTTGGACTTTATACGGAACCTCACGGTGGCACTGAGGGTGACGGCAAAATAGCGGGGATTTTTCTTGTAATTGCTATCGCAACGAAACTGCGTCCATAATTACGATATAATAAAAACTTAAATTTTCTTTGCGCAGATCAAAGTTAGCTTAATTCACACTGCTTGAGTACCAACCCACAGAGGAGTGAGTATTCAAAAGTGGGCTGAATTAAAGCATTATATATACTACAGTGTATAGCCTGTTTAGCATGGCGTTGGGTCTTACGTTTAAAATGGGGCGCAAATTATGTAGCTTTTTAAATGCCTTCTTGTTTGCAATTTCAACGTAAATTTTCAATTATCGGTTAAATTTCTAGCCCCAGATCCTTTCTTTAGAACGCTTCCTTGAGGATAATGTTCTTCAAATAATAACTAAAATGGCTCCTAAGTTCACCTATTAGAAAATCATGTTTAGATTAGGTTGGATGGAATTGTTTGTATGATTACTGCAAAATTGTGCAACGATTTGTTTGCCCAGTCTCTGGTTTACGCTACTGCAGGCGTATCGCACTTCCTAAAAGGCATTGTACTTCCCGTTCTAAAGCGTTAAATTAAAAAAATTGTTTTGCTGATTAGTAGCACGCTGAGATATGTTTTTTTTTTTCAATGCCATTGGATACTCAGGTTCATTTCCCATTACAATTGGTTCGTAACCGTTAAATAAGTTTTTAGTCTGTAAGGCATAGTACTTTTCAAATACGTACTTTGTTTTATTTGAGATATTTCTTCTTTTCATGTGTTCGTTTGCTTACGTTAACTGCTAAAATTATTTTCCTGCGCCAATACAATTCATTTTTTTACAGACCTCCAGCACGCCCTCTGATGTCGTCCTCACCATCCTCAGCCTATTGCATTTGCACTGGAAGATGAGGACATCTGCCAATTATCTAAAGTTTACTCCATCTTGTGCGGGCTGATGCAATTTTGTTTCTGTGAACTCCTTAACTTTGCCACGCCCGCTCACCCCGCCATGACTCGCTGAAGTCTTCGGCTGCGTCTCCCATCCTTTCGTATATTTTCCCTTGCTCCAACTAATCACCGGTTGTCTTTCGTACGTATTAGGCAACTAGTCCAGGTCCATATTCTTTCGCATAATGTCAACTATAATATAGGCTATCCCTGTTTTTTTTTTCTCTTGTTCATTCTACTGCCTTCCGATTTCACAATTTCTTACACCGATCATTTCCCGCTTCTATCACCATCGCACACTGCGTGGTTCTTAACTTTTTCTGGAGTTTCTTTGTTATCCCCCAAGTCTTATGTCATGCGTCAGCACTAGGACTGTGCGATGAGTGTACACTTTCGATTTAGCTACAGCAACAAATTGTCTGTCAAGTCTTGGGAATGTCTGCCCTATGCACTCTAGCCCATTGATATTCTTCAGCGAATTTCACCTTCATGAGTAGGCTCCCCCAATGGTAAGTGACCTAGACATAGGTTTCCTTGCGCAGATTCTAAAGGCTGGGTACTAATCGGCATGCGCAATAAGCTTGCGTGCATTGATCGCAATAGTCACCGTTTTCGTACTGCTGTCGCCCCACAAATGAGAGCTTCTGACACATAGCAGGTTTGCGTCACAGTATACACGTTTCTATACCTTATAGCTGCCAGCAAAATGCTTGGCGTTACAACGACTCCACCTGCTATACGGTATATCTAGCTAATTTTAGATGCGTAACATTTCTATGCCGAATCAACGATTCGTCGAAGGTTCGGTAGCATCGAAGAGGGCGAAAGCATTGCTGGCGTCCACGAATTCGTCCATATAGGCGACTGTCGTACCAATGTTGAGGTACCTATATTCGTGGCTGAAGTTTGTCAGCTCTACCTTTGCTTTGCCATCACACAGCTGGGCTGCGCGTCTTGCGGCGCAAATCTGACAGTTCAAGAGCAGGTGCTGCTCACCCTCGATCACGCTGTAGTGTAGGGAGAAGTGACGGCGGATGACGAGGCCGTGCCGTCGTCGTTGCTTTATTGGGACGGGGGCGTAGGCAGAAGCGACTGCAGCTGACGCGTCCAGCAAGGCCAGGAGCCAGAGCGTTCTAACCAGCTCGCGCCACCACGAGTCACGAGGCGTTCTTCTTTTTCCCTAGTCGACTGGCCGTGAGTGGCGCGGCGCTACATCGCCCCCCCCCCCCCCTCCCTAGCGCTTTACTCGATTCCAAAGGGTATATACAAAAGAAAAACGAAGAGAAACTGAGACTATGTAACTGAGCGGTAGGTCTAAAAAGGTCCGTAGGGAAATCTGAGTCGGCAGGGTGGAAGGCTTATGGTCTATGGTAGCTCCGGTGGACGGCACAGGGAGCCGTGAAGAGGGCGAGGTCCACGTTTAACACGCTTCGTCAGCAGCAGCGCGAGAAACTGACGGCCTCGAAAACGGTAGCGGACCAAGGAACTCCACTGTGCAGCACAACCTAAACTGCACATGCACAAGCTACCGCGATGCGGACGCTTGTTAAGCACGCTCAGGCACGGGCGTCCAAAGGCGGAACGACGGCATGGAACAGCCAGAGCGGTGGCGTTATAGGTGTGTTGTCGATGCTGGTGGTGCGAACGCCGTGAAGGGCGCACGGTGAAACGTGTGGCATTGGGGCTTCTGGAGCGCCGACACCAGTGCGTCTGCTGATGGTGTGAAAGAAGTGCTGAACGTTTCCCGCGTCGTGCGCTGTGCATGAACTTGGTGAGGCATCTGCTAAAGTGAGGACACAACGCAAGTTGCGATGGTAACTAACTGTTCGCGACAGGGGATGGTGTCTGACTTGTCAGCTGGTAGCAGGGCTGCGGAGAGGCTCGTTTTTGTGGCTCATCGGGAAGGGCGGATGAAGCATTCGCAAGCATATCAGACAAACTCTGGCTGCCACTTGTGACGGAGAAGGGATCGCGATCGAGTTGGCGGTCGACTAGCGTGTGCAGGGCCGTAACTAGGGGGAGGAGGGGGTGGGTTGAGGGGGTTCTGACACCCCCCGAAATTTTTTCATGCTTTAACTTTTCGGGTGACACTAAAATACTTGCACGCCTTCACAGCGGCCACCAGTTGCCAATGTTAGCCGTTCTGCACACAAACACCCCCCGAAAAAAATTCCTCGGTACGGCCCTGAGCGTGTGAGTGGCAGGCGCGAGTGTGCCGACAAATCCGATGGCATGCGGCGCGAGGGCAACGTGTTACCTTTACTTTCCTTTATTTGTTTAGCTAGTCTTTCGAGATTTACACTTTTGCAAAGTTTAGCTACGTTAACTTTTGCTTTTGGCTCGTTCGTCTTAATGGGAGTGAAGTTTTTGTTTAATGCCTGAATGGCTTTTTATGAGGCAAGATAAGGGTACTTGCATCGGGTACGTGCGTGGCACCACTTTTATTCAAGGATAATGGAAACAGAATGGAAATGCAGATATGTGCAATGTAATATATGACCATGACATGAATTATTTTATTGGTCATACAATTGTTTTAGTTGTGTTATAAAACGGCCTTAACCAGGATTTCTAGTACCCGACCGCGGATTCGAACCATCGACCCCTCGCTCCCAAGCGCGCTACGTTAGATAACTCAACCGCACGCCATGTATGCACCGACGAAATAACGGCGAGCTATTTATGTTCACTGGTGGTACGCAGATCTCGGAGGAGCTTGAGCGTGTTTTTTATCACGCAACGCTCCTACAATTTCTTTCAATTTGAAAACTGCCCTTGAGAAGCGCACGACAAAGTGGCCCCTTTCTGTACCTACTCGTGACGTGGAAAGAAAAAAAAAGAACACCGGGCACACCTTGCGTCAGACGCCCCCGTGTGGCAGGACACGCAAAGGGGGTCGCTTCAGGCGCCGCAGTTTAACAGAAAAGAAATATCTAAAGGCCCGAACACACGTACGCGTTGCAGCGCGTCAACGCGTGACTTTTTGACTCGGCGCCGCGCCCTCTCCCTATGGAGAGGGAGGGCGCGCAGCTTCGCGTAGCCGCGCGCCCTCTCTCCCTATAGGGAGAGGGCGCGACGCCGCGTCAAAAAGTCACGCGTTGACGCGCTGCAACGCGTACGTGTGTTCGGGCCTTAAGAGCGTCTGATTCTCCATTGTCGACACGCAGTCTTGGTCAATCGCCCAGAGTGGGTATGTGCCATAATTTTGAGGAAACAAACAAAAAAACGAACAAACAAACAACGGCGACATTTGCAGCGCGTTGCTCAAGCACAAAGACGTAACGATTGTGAGAGTTGTTAGTGCACGCTTGTCCTGTGTATCGGGCGTCATTCTTTGTGCTTTAGCGGCGCGCTGCAAGTACGGAGCTGCTTGTCGTTCTTCGTGTGACATTCCAATTTCTTGCCTTGCGGCGAAACTGTGACTTTTCTTAAAGTTCACAACGCGGCCGAAGCCTTCATTTTCGATCACCAGTGAAAAATACACTTCTAATTCATTAAAGCTTGTATTAGCGTTGTCTGGTTAACACACTCCAGAAGCACTCATTGCGGCACTCTGAACAGTTATCGCAGAAAAGCAGTGTGCCGGAAGCACCCACGTACGCGTATGTTAATAAACAGAGCCGTCATTAATTTACAAAGTTCATACTGAACGGATTTCAAAAGGATCCCGCCGTTAAAATGTCAGCAAAAAAATTTTTAACATACGCCACTCGCACATCAATCGTAACGTCGACCTTTTAACCTAACGTTTTGCGTAATGCACACAAATATTCAATGCACACGCAATTGCACCGTGATGATTACACTCGGTCACAGCTGCGCGACACGGAGGCCTGAAAAAAAAAAGACAAAAAGAAGGCAGATCCCGCGCGCTGTGAGAATCGATGTAATGAGAAGCACTCTGGAAGATGCTGCATCGTAGAGCTTGGCTTGGATACAAATGAGGACATTCGCGCCATGACATGTCATTGACTATCGCATGTTTGTCGTGCAAGATGTACTGCGTTTTGGTATATACCGCGTTAATGAAACGTGCGCGGCCGTTTCAGGACGTTTCCATCATATAATTTATTTACTCAATTTATTTACTTATTTATAAGCTGCAGCCAAGCACCGTAACCACCGAACCACTACGGCGGGCACAGCGTGTATTGTTTGTACTTTAACTTTTCATTTTCCGAGCCCGAATAAAGAGTTTGGTCTTGAACACTCCGACTGCCGCCTTTTTCTATGTCACGACCACGTGGCAATATACATCAACTGACAAACGAACGCAAGTTACAGCCTTCATTGCGACATGGTATAAAAACAATTTTACAGGTCAAAAGAAAGGTTATTTGAAAGCTGAACGAAAGACTCTGTTGTATTAGCGTTAATTACTTCTTCTGGTAATTTATTCCATAGTTAAAGTGCATGAAGAAGAGGTGAATATTGATGTAGCTTAAGTTTACCAAATGGTTGCCTAAGTGTTTTGTTGTGGTTTGTACGACCAGACCGCATGGGAGGCTCATTTTAGTAACTTTTACGCTGTATTTTGTAGTAACCATAGTACAGGCCATGAAAAATGTTATGCGGGATACAGTTCTGCAATGATCTAGTCTTTTGAATTTTGCTCTGTCGCGAAGAACGGACACGCTTGAGAGACGCGAATATGTGGAGTATATGAACCTCAAGGCAAAGTTTCGCACGCTTTCTATTTTCTTAATTAAGTGTTTTGATGCGAGCTCCAGATCAGATACGCATATTCTAGTTTTGGTCTGGCGAGAGCTTCGCACGCTGTTAATTTGACGGCCGTTGAGGTACGACGTAATTTCCGTTTAAAAAATGCCAGCTTTTTTACGCGTTGCTGCAAACGTTTTCTATATGGTGCTTCCAACTTAAATTGCTTGTGAGTGCAACACGTAATGCTAAATATATTACTAATACTATAAGCAAATTTTAAGGGCCCTTTTTTCTTGGTAAGTGTAACACTCGCCGTCTTCGAAGTATCAAGCTTCAAGCCTTATAACGTCTTGATTTTTGCGCTAAGAAAGACGAACACATGAGAGAAGACCGGACACGCGCGCTACTAACTGGTTTATTCCAAAGGTTGCGATGAAATATATAGCACAGTGATGCGCAGAGATACCGAGCGCATAACAACACAACACCACTGATAAGGCTAAGGAGATGTGACATCAAAAAACCTAATCTCGCTCTTTACAAGCAGACGGACGCGTCGCTACCACAATCAGTGCCTTTTTCTTTATATGGTACGCCTCCCAGAGTTCACGGGCTGATTTGTTCCGGCTTCTACCCAGAATCTTGGCCTCACGAAATATCTGCTCACACGTGCATTTTCGGCAGTGGGACGAAAGATGGGCACCCTCTACCTTTAGAGTTTTCGCATGCTCCCTTAATTCCGCAAGACAGCGGTATGTCGTACACCACTTCTTGCACATACTGCACAAAGGGCGAGGTACGCTTCTTTGAGCATCCTTTCTTCGTGCTGCCCACCTTTGTTTTGCGAGGGCAAAGCTGTCCGAGCTTTCTTGGCGCCGAAAAAACAAGCGAGACCCCATGCCTATCCTTTTTCAGGTTATGAGAAACCTTGTGTACATGTGGTACAACTTCAGATTTTTCCCCCGCTGCTCCCACATCCACTGTTTTCCGCTTGGCGCTGCCCTTCAGTTTTCGAAGTAGGGCTTCAGCCACCGCCATTATTACCGATCTAGGGAATCCCGCGGACAATAGTCTTTGCACTTGTTTTGGAAATGCCTCATCCTCTACGTGCGCGCACGACTTTCGCAGGGCCGATTCCAGGCAGGATCCAGTGATACCCCTCTTAACGAGCTTTGAGTGGGCAGAGTCATACGGTAGGAGTTCCTTTCGTGCCCCAGGGGAATACATCCAACATGTGTGACGCATCCAAAACCGCAAATTGAGATCTAAAAGCTGTAACGCAATACCTTGGGGCAGCTCACGCGTGAACGATAAAGCGTTTCCATACTGTTTAAAAATGTTCACCACTAAGTCCACCCTGTTCCGGCATGCCACTGTACTATTTTCACTTAAAATAATAAAAAAAAACGTCCATATACTTAAATACTCTTTTTAACTTCGTTGCTTAAAACCCGCTCAAGTATTGGAGCGGGGTAAAACCCGCTCAACTGTCACAATCGTTACGTCTTTGTGCTTGAGCAACGCGCTGCAAATGTCGCCGTTGTTTGTTTGTTCGTTTTTTTTTTTTGTTTCCTCAAAATTGTGGCACATACCCACTCTGGGCGATTGACCAAGACTGCATGTCGACAATGGAGAATCAGACGCTCTTAGATATTTCTTTTCTGTTAAACTGCGGCGCCTGAAGCGACCCCTCTGCGTGTCCTGCCACACGGGGGCGTCTGACGCAAGGTGTGCCCGGTGTTCTTTTTTTTTCTTTCCACGTCACGAGTAGGTACAGAAAGGGGCCACTTTGTCGTGCGCTTCTCAAGGGCAGTTTTCAAATTGAAAGAAATTGTAGGAGCGTTGCGTGATAGAAAACACGCTCAAGCTCCTCCGAGATCTGCGTACCACCAGTGAACATAAATAGCTCGCCGTTATTTCGTCGGTGCATACATGGCGTGCGGTTGAGTTATCTAACGTAGCGCGCTTGGGAGCGAGGGGTCGATGGTTCGAATCCGCGGTCGGGTACTAGAAATCCTGGTTAAGGCCGTTTTATAACACAACTAAAACAATTGTATGACCAATAAAATAATTCATGTCATGGTCATATATTACATTGCACATATCTGCATTTCCATTCTGTTTCCATTATCCACCCACTTGTGCGGGGTAGCGAAGTGGACAATTTCTGACTGAATTTCCTGCCATCATTTTTTGTTTTTCTACCTCAATACCTACTGCCGGCCAACTTGGAAGTCGACAATCTGGTGTCTCCTTGACAACATTTACCTGTCAGAAATTTCTTGTACTAAAAGGCATAATATGTCGAAAACCCACATGGACGTTTTCCTTAATTGTTTTGTTACAAGTTTTGCTTGTATGTTTAAAGATTCGCTTTAGTACCATGCACATTTTCACTGTCAAGCTGTCTTTATACTAGCACAGGCCATGTTCGAACAACAGAGAATTTGCCATTATTCTATCGTAGCCAAATTACTGAAAGTGCGCAAGTATCATTAGGAATAACAAAGCAGTTTGCAATCATAGCCCTCATCAGGCCATATTCAATGATGCATTATCATCTAGAGCTCATAAAGGTAACACCATGTGTCAGTTAATGTCTCAGTATGTCTTAAAGGGACACTAAAGGCAAATATTAAGCCGACGTTGATTGTTGAAATAGCGTTCAAAAAATTTCGTAGTGCTTGTTTCGTGCCAAGGAAATGCTTATTTTGAAAGAAAATCGCGTTTTAGGGATCCGCACGGCGTTAGCGCACTTCAAATCACCCGTCTGAACGGGCCTTCTGACGTAGCAGTTGCCGTGCCCAACGTTGCCCGCCTTTAGAGGCCGGCCGCCGACGCTACGGTTTCTTGCGCAACAGCGGCCATCAACTTTGCCAAGACGCAGCCACGGGCCACTCCGATATATAGTTTATTGTAACGGAGCTTAGCTTGGCCAGCAGCAGTAGTAGAGTATCAACAGTGCGAAAATAGCGAGAGCCAAGCACACGCAGCAGCACGCGATACCGAAACTACCACTGAGGCGCGCAGCTCGGCGAAAACGGAACATTTGAGCCCTTCGCACCGTTCCCCCGGTCAACACCAAGAGGTTCATTTTTCCATGAATCAAACAGAAGTGAACAAGCAGCATTTTATCACGTCTTGTGATACACGGAAGGTTCTTTTTTTATCGCAACTAGTTTGATTACTAGTGGTTAATTGTAGTCGGGACTCTTGACGTCATCGCAATCATTTCCAAAATATCCCACTCGTGGCGCACATCGTGTCCTACATTTACCTTAATTTCCCGATTACTAAAGCACTGCTGTTGATACTATTGACGTTTCAGACGTTCTCACTCATTGACCTTTCACTCTGACATAAACTGTTTTTTGCCTTTTGTGTCCCTTTAGGGTGAAACCATAACTTACTGTTGTATGTGGCAGCGGCAGAGGGAAAAAAAAGGAAACACGCTTTTTTAAAAGCTCTAACGGCTACAGCCGATTGTGTTACCATTGCATCAAGTATGCTTCAATGAACTGAGTCAAGTTTTAATTCGATAAGTAGGCAAAGGTACCACATAATTAATAAACAGTGTCACCAAACAATACCAACTGCAGGATGCCATTTCTAACTAACTATCATGAACGTGGTTTTGCAAGAATGTCTGGCTCCCTGAGCAATGCAGTGCTCTCTAGTATGTAATGTCTAATGTAGATTGTATGGGGCTTCTTGCTCGTGGTCATCAAATATATGTTTGATTGTGCTTTCAGCAATATTCGAACAATATTTAAAAATACTTGAATTTGCAAGTGATATACTATTATTTCAATATCGTATGCAGTGACACAGTGCCAGTTGGCGGTTCCCAAGTGAGCTTACTATAAGTTGCCTTTACTCTCACAGGGCAAACAACCTCGTGCTCTTTTTTTTTTTTTTGCTTTAAGCAGCCTCCACCGAAATGACAGCTGCCCTTACGAATCTTCAGCTTGCTTGCGTTGTGCATTTTTGTTGTGGTGCATAACTGCAAGTTAGATTCTGCAACAAAAAGCTCAGTGAGAACATGCAAGCAATGACGAAAGCAATTTAAGCTTCCGGCTGCACAAACTAACAAAATACTAGCTTACTTCACCTGGCATACATGACACCTGAAGAATATGCGATGGACTTCGAAGCAAACCGTATCATTAGTGCATGGAAATATTCCAAGCATGATGTCCGCGTTTCTGCCGAGAGCTAAGCAATGTCGTTCAAGAGTCGCTTGTTTAAAACAATTGCACAAAGCCTTTCGTAGACCTGTGTGCCTGTGAAAACGATATCACAGGGTTACCTCAGCTTGTAGTTTTATTTCCAATGTTTGACAAAATATTACTTCGTAACCGCACACTTATTATTACAAACAGACTTCAGGAGAAATGAGATTTGAGCTAGTCGGTATTGCATTATAACCTTTAGCACAATGTAATACATGAACACAAACATGCAAATTAGACAAGGAAAATTGCTGTGTGTATGCGCATCTATTACAATATGCGAAACCACCATGCTATAATATTATAACAAAGATTACCAGATGCAAACCACTCTCTCCGAGGCAACACATCGTAAGCAGTAACACAAGGTGTTTTTCTGTACGTTATCACCAGCATTGTTGCTGCTAAACAGCTGCAGATGTGCTTTTTTTTAACTACATTCATACACCATAGCCATGATGTTTTTGTGCCATACAAGGAGTGCATACCATTTATAGGGACCAACCGTCTTGCAGTACAATAAAAGCATGCCATTCGGAGTCTAAATTTAAAGTTACTTACATAACTGCATGGTTTTTGCTTGTGCAATGGCTGTGGAGGGTAACTGTCAAGAAAATTTCAATACTGCGGAAAACAGGAACGGACAAAAAGGGAGCTGACACGAACAAGCGCTAAAGATGAATTACTTGACGATAAAACACCAACTCGCTCAAACGCTCACGCTAGAGGGTAACTGCACATTTTTTACAACACCCAGAAACACTCACTACTTACTCTTCCAGATGCTGAGCCGAAGAGCTGTATCCTCCTCCGACATGCAAACACTACAGTATATGTGGTTAAATATTGGCTGTATCCTCCGGTGCAGTATGTTGCAGTTTGCTCTCTTGGCAAGAGCCTCAAGTTTCTTTCGAAGCCCTGAAAGTGTACAAGTGCATTGTGAAACACAGCACATGTTTGCTCAGGAGAAATGTCCGTGTCAACAGCGCTTTTCTGAAGAGAACCGCAGGGAACCATAATCTTAATTTTTACAATTCTTTGCATCCTACAAAGTTTAAGTTGTCAGGCAAAACGCACGCAAAGCCACTGTTCATATTAACCTTTTTGTTAAGAACTACTTCATGTCCTACTATGCCATGTTAAGCTTGGTTACGTTGCAATACCACAGGCCAGAAGGAAGTTTATGGAATAAATATCTGCCAGTGCAAACCTTTCACAACGTGCCAGCTGTCCAGCTCGTGCTCCAGTCCCCTCTCATGTTCCCTAACATATTTCCGGATACCCACATGGCGGCCTGTGGTAATGGCTGCAACTGTGAGCTGTTTGCTTCGTATTGCACTCAGCCCTTTAACAAAGCCAGCTTTTTTCATCTGTGGGCTCGTTCTTTTGCATGGTGACTATAAAAAGGGATGCAAGGAAACATAACATTGCTTGAAATGCTGTACCTTGTTCATAAGGCTAGCGGACAATTTGGTCGAGATGATGCACAGATAGCTCTTTTTTCTTACATCACCAACTTGCACCTGCGAGAAGTGAAGGACCTTTGAAGTGTCGGCGTTCATGAAGGCATACGTAAGGTATTTCGCTGAATGTCCTGGTGAGTCGCACTTTCCATTGCCAAGAAGATGAAAGCTGCGGCCTTTGCAAGACTCCACCAGTTCATTTGTTGAACAGTCCATACCTTCAACATGACACACTGCATTTTTTCGCTCTCGTCTGCACACTTATTTTTACTTACCTTTCCTATAGCAGGGAGTAGGCAGCCATTCTGGTATACTTCGTCGGTGCTCTTCGCAAACACCTGAATGTTCACTGAGCTCAGCAGGCGCAATATTTTCGTGGGGCTGGCCCCACTGAACAAAATAGCACCAGCCAACAACACATTACCTGCAGCAGTGCCACTAATTGGCTGGCTGTGCCACACTCTCTGATGGTTCAAGTAACACACAGCCTTCAGAGTGAACAGTGTTCCCTGTGTGTGGCTTGTTATGGTGCATGGTGACAAATAGTGCAGATGTTAAACAGCGGCAGTAGGCAACTTTCAAACACGATCACCTTCCTTTCTGAACGCAGTGTTGATGACTCATCCCTGCATTAAGAAGACATTATATCACATTGCACTGTGGTATAAACTCTCAAACTTACACTTCCAGGGTGGTATCAGGTGTTGGATGGAAGCTGCTGTCATCTGCATAAGCACAGGGGCTACTAAACACAGATGACATGGAGTCATCAGCTGGAACCTTTCGTTGTGCTTTCGGAGTTTACGCACTAGCCGGATTGAACCTTATGGCACTAAATTCATTGTTGGAATGCTGCAGCAAGTCACTGGGCGCTGTCTGAATAGACGCATGTTTTCGGTCCACCAGTGAAGCTCGAGTGCCTGCATAACTACATTGTATGTTATGTTGAAATTACATATATGAGAGAAAATTTAAATGAACATACATGAACTACACATTTATGAAGTACTAGACTGACTTGCTGATGTCATATTCTTAGCTTCAGTGTGACGTGCACATTTCTTCACTTAGGTGTGGTCATTAGGCTGTTCTACCCGTCAAAACCAGGCTACCTGTGGCTACCTCGTCACAACCAGGAATGTACAAAAACACATGCTCGCAGTAAATAGACATGAGCTGCAGATGACAATATTTCGACATATTACACATGCCCATTAAACAACACTGATTTAATGTGATACAACACTTAATATAAATTAAACAATCTGATATAGGAGTTCATCGGTCACACATGAAGAGGTACACGTAGGTGTGGAAACACTTTTTAATGTATGGTTTTACGTGGCTGTACATAACCACCTTTGCAATGACAATGATAATCTCTTCAGCAAGAGAATTGCCAACTTTGACCTGAGTGAATCTCGGGAGCACCGTGTAGGTCTTAATTTCCTGTTTCGTTGCATTCACTATCGCAGGTGTAACTCAGAACGCCGCTTTCAATGGTTTTTCGGCACCTTTCGCGAACGTTTCTCTGGGCCAACCCCGATAAGCAGGCTAATAAAGTACATGTATGTGTAATGCAGCATTATGCACTTTTACAGAGCAAAAACTGCACCTACTTGTATTATCTTTGACTTAATTTGGTAAGAGAAGTTATATGGTTGCAGGAAACATGAATTTGATTTAAAATGCGCCTGGGAGACTTCCTTGCCGACACTTAATCAAGGTTGTTAAGGTATATTTTAAGAAAGTCCGTAAATCGGTAATCACGCGCGCCTGTAACAGATGTTGCGGCCCCACGAATCTAGTTAGCGCATATAAAGCGGACAAACTTTTGTAAGTTCATTGCTTGCGTGGACCTTACTTATCCAGCGAATGCCGATGAGGGTCTCGCAGGAGACCTACTCACGAATTAGTGGTATTTTTCATAGCGGTAAGCAATGCATCAATTTCTTCGTCTTTCGATGTTTTATTAGGCACAGTTTACATAATTGCGATATTTTTTGTTGCCGAGTTACTGCGGAAAAAAAACGTTCTAAAGTTCCGTTTTCAGAGATCGGGCAATACCGAATTATCTGTAGCAGAAATGACAGCACAATCAAGACAGGCATTCACTACTGTAGCGATATATCCGGTTTTTTTTTTTCCTTTACACCATCAGCAAAAAGTTTCTTCGATGCAGCAACCGTTTATTCCTGCGCGAACAAGCGTTTGTTGAAAATCACCCAACGCTGTAGATCGACACATTTCCGTATGAAACATTCTGAAGTATCGTATCTTGCCTTTCGTGACGTGCAGCCGAACAGAAGGAACAGCTGTGCTCTTGAGCCGCTTTCGAAACCTTGTCTACATTCCGTGAGACGCCTCTTAGTCCGAAGCGAGAAAGTGCTTGGAACACACTCGGCTATAATAGGGCAAACTGTACCCGAAGGCATCTTTCCACAGACGTTTCTGTGACGGTCTTACAGGCACATGATGAAACGAAACGCTTGTACTGATGTAGCGACGATGAATGCACGCATTCACAGCGTACATTATCATGCCATTTCACGACTTCGTTCACTTTTGCCCGTCTCCTAAGCATTTAATTTTGTACCGAATTCAAGTTACCCATGTAAAACCCGGAAAAGACCTTTTCAAACCATTGTTTCGGGAGGTACACCAGAGACACTACATAAGCGGACACAACGGCAGCGGCGGCGGCGGTGGTGGTGGTCTCTTTGTTACACCCAAAAAGAGGGGGCCAGTACGAACACTGGCTGCACTGGCTTAGAGGAGGTCGGCGGGGATCTCTTGGGATACCGCGGCCTCCACCGCGCGCTAGATGAGCCGGCGGATTCGCCCGGCTGTGCAAAAAAGATATATTCCTTGGGGCACGCTGACCCGCTGCTGCTGCACCTTCTTCTACTTCAAGTCTTCTCGGCAATCGTAATGCAAGCCGGGCTCTCGAGGAACGCGTCCTTGTCGAGGCTGTGAGTTTTGTCGTGCTGCACGGTATATAGTTTGCGAAAAAATCGGTCTCGGGCTCATTACTCACCTCGAGCGTCGGGCTCGAGGCGTGGTTTTCCGGCCTCAACGGCTGGAAAACCACGCTTGCTTCGCTGCCTAAGTGGGGGTGAAGCGCGCGTATTTTTGGTGAGTTTTGCCGCTTTCGCACTCTTCGAGGCCAAGTGTGAACGCGCTTTAGCAAGTTTTGGAAAAGGGCGGATATTTAAATTCAAGGCTGCCTGCCCAAGCAGCGAGAATATTCAGCTTTTTCTTGTGTCTCGCGGTCTCTAAACTTTTGGCGCTGACTGCACACTGATCGGTCATTGAGGTAGTCTGAAATACTGGGGCACACATAGCCACCGACTTTTACATACCTTAGAGTGGCCCCGTATATCACGTTGTTAAATGCACTCTTGACGTCCACGAATACGGCAACAGTAATCTTACGAGCAAGTTTGCTCATTCCTTTTTGGGGTCTTGCGTGCCAAAGCCACAATGGGATTATGAGTCAGAACGCAGTGGGGCACTTCGAATTAATTTCGACCACTCAGGGATTATTAAATGAAACTAAATCTACACGGATATTCTTGCATTTCGCTCTCGTACTCGCTGTCAGCGGTTGCAGTTGCACAAACGTCTGCGTTCGGTTTGCATCGTCAGTGATCCTTAAGGTGTAACGCAAGCAATCAGCGCGGACCTCTGCACAAATTAGGCTCATCTAAGAGATTTTTATGCCGTGTGATTTGAGCATGCAAGACGAAATATGTATTTACCGCATCATACTGGAAATAGAGTACACGAACTACTTTTTTTTTAATTGCGAAAGACAGACTCTCCAAAGTACTTCACGTGCAATTCTCAGGAGGACCTCAAACGAGGCATGCGTGGTTGCCCCCTGCTGTTGCTCAGAGTCACAGATTCTCAAGGCAGCACCGCATTTACAACGCTGTTCGAGCTTAGGACTGAGGCACCTTCTCGAACCCTGGCAGAGTACCTCCTGTGCGCTACGGAACACGAAAGCGCTTCTGGTGCTCCTAAGGCCTTGAGGCCTTAACGAAACATCATGAATAATTCCTGTGCGTGCGTGTCGACTAATACTAAATATTGAATACTAAATATTAGGAACAATTTGGTATTTTTATATCAGCTTGGCGAAAATGTTTAGGCGTGGACTTCGTTATTATGATGAACACCTTCACCTCCTCGCAATTTTTTTTTGTCGCTAATGTAGTCAGTATACGGTCATGTGGCCACAACTTAGGTATTCGTAGGTCGCAGTTGTTCAATGTAAATCCGAACCATCAATTTCCCGGTATTTCTTGCCTGCTAACATTTTTTACAGGTTTTATCAAATTAAAACCGTTAATGCAGAACCTACAGCAATGCCACATGTTATTTGAATTTCTTAAAATGACTTGTCAGCATTGTAGGGCAAATCTATATCTTTTCGGCAATTCCAATTATGATTCTCATTTAAGAATAGCGTGATTCGCGAGTAGCTCACAAGTAACCAGTGTTTCTTTCTGTTTTTTGTTTTTTTTGCAGTAATTAGAGTTCTACTCAAGTCCTTTTCAAGGTGGAAACACTGTTCTGTTAACTTTATTTTTTACCTGATCCTCAGCAACGTACCTTGATTAGGTATTTTTTGTAACTTGAACAGCTGGTAATTCCTAAATAAAACTATTGGCATTCCAGCACTAGAATCTTCAGATTTCGCACTAAATCCTGCAAGGCAAGCCCCAATTCCCATAAAGCCTGCGATATAACAAATGGGTGTTAAACAAAGCCTGTAGTCACTAGACGTCGCCGTTTCGCGTTTCACTTTTCCAAAAGATTGATTACACTAACTGCAATTTGAAAACGTCTTCGTCTTAATGTCCCAGCGACTCGTCATATCGAAGTTATCATCAAAAGAAGGTTCGAGCACGAGAACGTAACAGCAACGCGTGCGTCGAAGCTTTGTAAGAGAACACTGGAATTTCCACACCACCTCCGTTGTCAACATCACGCACGGATCACGACCAGGGGCGTAGCCAGAAATTTTTTTCGGGGGGGGGTTCAACCATACTTTATGTATGTTCGTGCGTGCGTTTGTATGTGTGCGTGCCTATATACGCAAGCAAAACTGAAAAATTTCGGGGGGGGGGGGGGTTTGAACCCCCCCAACCCCCCCCCTTGGCTACGCCCCTGATCACCACGCATTACAGCCTGCTGTGTTTGCCAATGCGCTGCTTTATTAGCCTTGTTGATTTTCATTTTGTTAGTTCCACTTCTCTTCGTAACGCATGCTCGGCCCTCAGAGTAAACAAATGAAATTATGTGAATGCTGGCTTAACGTTTCAGATCAGTCATTGGATTTCCTAGAAATGTCGATTGCGCGCCATTTTAAATATGATTTGCGGAGTTCTTTCTTTAACAGTGGAGCGTACCGTGCACGTTTGCATTTAATCACATGCTTCCTTTGGCGCGCAAGTATCTTTCGCGTATGACGTTGGCCTTGGCGGCGGCAGGAAGATATGTTATCAACCAAGGGCATGTTATTTTGTAGCGCTTTTCTTTTTTTTTTCTATTCCTTTCGTATTAGCCGTCGTGTCAAGTGGCCGAGTCGTTACGCGATGACGGCAGCTGCGAGGTGACGTAGAACTAACATGGAGAAATGACATTGCTCCAGCCATTTACGAAGCTCGAAGGGGGAAAAAAAGAAGTGAATCGTGACTTACCTCCTCACGCAGGCAGGCGGCATGCAGTCGCTGTCGCTATGTTGTGTGTTCAGCGAACTTAGAGAGGAGGCCACGCTCTCTCCCTCGAAGCATGCTGGCACGTCAGTGCTGCCATTATCGACGAAGTGGATGCGCTTGAAAGACGAGGACGAAGAAGAGACGGGACACATGCGCACTGTGTGTCCCGTCTCTTCTTCGTCCTCGTCTTTCAAGCGCATCCACTTCATCGACATGCAGAACCAACTGGCCCAACTAAGTGCACTGCCATTATCGAGTGTGTATTAAGCCTCCCCCCACCGCCCCCTCTTAAAAATTCGCATGCTGAGAACACACATCTCCGCCTTGGTGTCTAAATATTGATCTCGCCTGCGCTCAGTACATGAGGCGCGAGGAGAAAGCGCGATCAAACTGAAAAAGGAAAACATCACGTGGAAAGCGAAGGTAAGAGCGACAGCACAGCTGGAAAAACAATGCGCAGTTCTCTCCCGCTCGGCGAAATGTCAAGATCTGGTTTCCCTTCCACTATCGTTTATATCCTTCTTCGAGCGCCTGCCTCCGTGGCGCAATCGGCTAGCGCGTTCGGCTGTTAACCGAAAGGTTGGAGGTTCGAGCCCTCCCGGGGGCGGCAGATGTGATGTTTTTAAGAACCTTTTTTTTTTCTGCGTGTGTTTGTGTGTGTGTGTGCGTGTGTGTGTGTGTGTGGCACTTTAAGCAATTGGTCCGAGCCCATGCTAACGCACATTCCCGTGATTTTATCAATTCGGGTTCTGCACGCGTCACGAATCCGAATAAAAAAGAAATTGTTCGACATGAGGCGCGCGACGTTCCATATTGGTGCTAACCTCTGACATCGCACTACGACGCTTTGCGCTCGCGAGTCGCCAAGACCACGCTTATTTCATTGCACATGGTTCCGTCCAAGTACGCACCGGGACATTATGTGCGCTCTAAGTAAAAAATTCACCGACGATTACGATATTGCCTAATGCGAATTCTGAGGGCAGCTTCGCGTTGGGGCAAGACCAACTATGTTTGAAGTTTTCGCATTCCGCAAGGTATCGACTACGCCATAAATCATAATTTTTGTGAAGCAGGACAGCTCCCACTACGCCATTATTCGTATTTCTGCTGATAAGCGAGGTACGCGCAACACATCTGTGAGGTATTATGGGCACTTTGTTGATGCTGCATGTGGCTGACGACGATGAAGAATTATGGCTGGGCACTTTTCAGTGGGTGGGAAGCATTAAACCACACACTCGTTGCGCACTTAGCATTTTGTGATGAGAGGTTGTTATTTTACTCTTCTTCCACGCTATATTACATAGGTGAACGAGATTCCTTGCTCGACATGACGACTGTATAGGGTCTTTTTGCAAACCAGTTTCAAGCACCAGCGTGGCTCTGTTTTATTCGCCATATACTTGGAGCGGCTTTGTAGAAAGATAAACAGCAATAGCAGGGTATCTGGTTTTACATTTCAGTCCGCAGAAGTGAAAATGCTTGCATACGTTGGTGACATCGCGCTGTTTTGTCGTGGTAAAGAAAGTGTGAAAGGCGCTTTTATATTGTAACATGACAGGAAGTGCTATCAATTTTGATAAAACTTCGGGTTTCTGGATCGGAAGATGGAACGATCCCCCCAGTAGGTTTGTAACCGTACAGTGGACCGTCACGCCGTCAAAATACCTAGGGGTTCCTCTTGAACACTATCGAAATGCCGCGGATTACTGGAATGCAGAAAATGACAGGCTCCGCGAGAACACACTGAAGTGGGGAGGTCGTAATTTTTCCATGTTTGGCCGCGCGACGGTCTGCAATTTGTTTGCCGTTGCAAAAAATATTTTACGTGTTTCATGCTTTGTGTATGTCAACAGCTAACATGCAGAAATTACACAGAGTGCTCGCTGTTTTTATGTGGGGTTCGAGTTGGGAGCGAACAAGCCGCACTAACTTGTTTCGATCTGTCAAAAATGGTGGGCTTTTAGCACATTTGTTTATGCGGCTGATTGAGTCGAGATTTGTTTCCTTACGGGACCAAAAGGACCCATTTCTGTTGGCAGTGCTCGGTGTGTTCGTGGCAGAGTGCGAGGGTTCCTAAAAGAAATTGTCCGGGCTGTTCAGTTCTTGAAGGTGTGGTTTTCTATGGAATACCTGAGTAACGTTCCGCGGAAGCGTCTGTACAAGGATTTGCGAGACGTTATGCTACCCATGCCGTTGTATCGATCCATGTATTCCATAGGACCAGAGAGGAACGAGAGTGAAGCGAATGCCTGTGCGTGCATCGGTCAGGTCCTTCTTTTTCTAGCTGCACACGAATACGTTAGAGCACTGCACGAGCTCGGGCCTGCCCGAAAACCCGAGCCCGGCCCGAGGGCCGGGCCGTGCCGGGCCGCGTAAAGTAGTTTTCACGGAAGGCCCGGGCCGAGCTCGGGTCGGGCCAGGGTTTGAGGTGGCGGGTTCGAGTCGGGCGGGGCTTGAACTTTGCTCAGCTCATATTTTATCTGGAAAAAACAGAGCTACTTTGACGTGGGGCAAGTTCTATAAGAGACAATTAGTGAACTTCTTTTGTATATTGCATGGAGACACTTGATTTATGTGAAACGGGCGAGCTAAAAGTAAATAGACCAGGCGCTTACTTCGTAAATAACATCGCACTATTCTGTGGCTTATTACATTCGTTATCATTATGTAATTATTTTATATCCCAAATCGTATTTTGTAACCGCAGTACTATATTTAACATAATGGAATTATACCTAAAACATATTACCGCAAGAGCGATCACAGAGCTCCAGAGCGGGGAAACGTTCTTGAACGTTCCAGCCATCCACTAAAACAAAAGGTCTACGCGCAGTCTCGTTACATAGAATCGCTCTAAAGAAGCAATTATTTTTCCGTGGCTCCGTCACGGCAAAATCTCGTGTCACATGACCGCTGGGAGCCAGTGGTCAGGTGACGCGAGATGGACATGCACAGCCTGCTTTTTCTGGCCACACAGTTAAAGTCTGAGGTTTTGTCTTGTTCCGCTTTATGGTGTGAGAGCTACGTCCCAGGTAGCACAAAAGCGATAAATTACGCCTTTTTCATCGTTGATCCGCTAACCCTTCCTGTGGCGTTATGAAAACGAAGAAATCGGTTTGAAATCTGTTTTATCCCACCTATCCCTAAAATCGACGTTTTGTAGACCATATGTGCTACCTGTGATCAAGCCCGTAGCCAGGGAGGGGGGGAGGGGGCTACCCCCCCCCCCCCAGTTTCGGTGAAGTACGTATTTTTACCAAAAATAAATGATGAACATCGGTGTTTTTTCTCAAATAGCCAAGCTTTTCAGCAAGTGCCCCCCCCCCCCCCCGAAAAAAAATTCCTGGCTAAGGGCCTGCCGGGGATAATGCCGGACAAGCGCACATTCTACACGGAAATGTCAAAAAAGGGAACGTGCTCTGCTTGAACACATTACTAGAACGCACATTTTTTAAGTCAAATTTGGCATTGTTGCGCTTTAGGTTGTCATTATTTGTGCCGAAATAGCTCAGTTGGGAGAGCGTTAGACTGGAGATCTAAAGGCCCCTGGTTCGATCACGGGTTTCGGCATACCTCTCATCTCTTTTATTTTTTATGGAGCAGTACATATAGAAATGGCGTCGATTCATGCTCGAAAGAAACATTTGCATTGTCTTGTACGTGTAATCAGTGATAAGGTGTTAATCGAAAGTGAATGTAACAAGCGCATCTTCTACATGAAAATGTCAAAACAAAAGAACATGCGCTGCTTGAACACATTACAAGAAGGCACATTTCCCAAGTCAACATTGGCATTGTTCCGCTTTAGGTGGATGTTAGTTCTGCCGAAATAGCTCAGTTGGGAGAGCGTTAGACTGAAGATCTAAAGGTCCCTGGTTCGATCCCGTTTTTTGGCATGCGCAACTTTCATTTTGTTTTTAACACCATAGTTCATGCAAAAGTCGCTTAGATTCATGCTCTGAAACAAACATTTGTGGTACGTTATATGGATCGTCAATGATAAGCTGTTATTAAAGATTAAACCACCCGAGCATGTCTCATGTACTAAGATGTTAATATAAAGCGACGTCCAGTGCTTCTAAAGATTACGAGAACGCCGCCTCCAAACCTCAACAATGGCGCTGTTCCGCTTTACCGGTGCGTTCGTTCTGCCGAAATAGCTCAGTTGGGAGAGCGTTAGACTGAAGATCTAAAGGTCCCTGGTTCGATCCCGGGTTTCGGCATAAGCAACTTTCGTTTTGTTTTCTACAGCATAGTTCATGCAAAAATCGCTTAGATTCATGCTCTGAAACAAACATTTGTGGTACGTTATATGTATCGTCAACAATAAGTTGTTATTCAGGAGTCAGTCGCCCGAGCATGTCTCATGTACTAAAATGTTAATATAAAGCGACGTCCAGTGCTTCTAAAGATTACGAGAACGCCGCCTCCAAACCTCAACAATGGCGCTGTTCCGCTTTACCGGCGCGTTCGTTCTGCCGAAATAGCTCAGTGATTCCACTTCCGGCCGCGGCAGCGAACGGACGTGTTATCATGTGCTCCGACGGAGCGGCGCTAGCGGCCACGCCTGGCCGCGGAAACAGGTTTTCGGCAACGGATAATGAGTACCAGGTATTGTTCTGCCTAGTTTGCCTACAGGTCGGTTGGTTTTAAATACAGCTATTTTGCACGCGGACGTAAGCGCTCGCCCCTACAAGGTTGAAGACTTTCGTGACGCCCTGGCTCAGCGGTCGATACTTCCCGAGGTTATCGCCTTGGGGGCGTATCGCATGAGCCACGTGTGGACCGTCACCCTGAAGGATGCGGAGTCAACGAATATGTTGGTCAACACTGGTGAGCTGCAAGTTAAAGGCAAGCGCTGCATTGTCATTGACCGGGCTAACAGGGATATTCGAATGAAGGTACACTGGCTCCTTCACAGCGTGCCTGACGAGGACTTACGACTTGCCCTCGCGCCCTTCGGCAAGGTCACCGACGTCGTCAGGGAGCGGTGGCGTGCCGAGGGAGTAGCGGACAACGTATCCACAACTAGAGTCGTGACCCTCAAGATGAACGTGGGGGTCAAAATTGATGACCTTCCACACCAGCTAAGTGTCTCGGGCGAACTCGCACTTGTCGTTGTGCCGGGAAGGGCTCCGCTCTGCCTTCGCTGTCGTGGCACGGGCCATATCCGCCGTGAGTGCCGCATACCAAGGTGTGGGGTTTGCCGGCGTTTCGGTCACGAAGACCACCAGTGTCAGCGAACGTACGCCAGCGTGACAGCACCAGGGAGCAGCGAGGAGTCAGCCGACCTTCTGATCGATGAGGCGGACTCGGAGGAAGCGGCGTCTCCGACAAGCGCCCGTGAGGGTGCACCGTCAACGTCGTCTTCTCCTCCGCCGGGTCAACCTGAGAAGCAACCTCTCGCGGCCTCTGTAAGGGAACCCAAAGATGCGCCTGCCCGAGCCGCCGTGGCCACGTCGGCGAGGAAGGCTAGCACATCAGAACCTGTGCCTCAGGCGAGTGTCTGTCAACCCGCTGATGAGTGCATGGACACTACCCAAGGATCAGCTAGCGCGGCAGCCGGGAAACGGCCGCATGAGCAGACCACGAGCAGCGAGCCGCAGCTTGACGATGGCGGTGGGGACGAGCCACCGACTAAAGCGCCAGGTGTGAGACGCTTTCCTTTCAAACCACGGCCGAACATTCCGGGTGAACTACGACGGTCGGCGGCAAACCCGCCTCCGTAGTGGCAGCGGCTAACGGGGAAGGTATTGGGAGCGGGAGGGGGGCTGGTGGTGTTTTTCTATATATGTGTACCATGGCGAAGCCAAAGCGCTGTTTTTGCCAAGCGCGTCGCATTCAAAGAGGCTTTCTATTACTTTGTTTCCTGGCCATGTTTGACCTTAATGTTTCACCGATATGGCTATGAATTTTGAAACTGGGCTACGGGTGGCAACCCTAAACGTTCGAGGGCTTGGCGCTAGAAGGCGACAGTGTCAAGTGAGCCATATTGACGTGAACAGCGCGTGTAATACACAAGGACGAAGAAACGACGAGGACTAGCGCTAGTCCTCGTCGTTTCTTCGTCCTTGTGTATTACACGCGCTGTTCACGTCAATATGGAATACCAACTAGCCCGGTCACACACCTTGCTTCAAGTGAGCCGCCTACTACTTGATCACGACTTGCACTTAGTTGCAGTCCAGGAAACGAAAATAGAGAGCCAGGAAGCGACAGACCGGATGGCGTCTGTTTTTCGCCCTCACTTTGATGTATGTGTTTGCCACGTGGTTGGAAGTTCGGGCGGTTGCGCCCTTTTCGTACGTAGCAACTTAGGCATATGTGTACAAACAGTTGTATCGTGCGAAAGTGGACGCCTCTTGGTCGTAGATTACAGCTTTTCCGGTTTGTGTTACCGCGCGGTCTGCGCGTATGCACCAAACGTGGAAACAGAGCGCAAATTATTTTTCGAATGCTTCAAAACGCACTTAAACTGCGAGAAAATGGTATTGCTCTTAGGTGACTTCAACTGTGTCTGTGCGGCCGAAGATCGCTCTAGGAAATCTCGAGTTAGTGATAAGAGTGCCGAGTTGCTATCCGAAATAGTGCACGACAATGGCTTAGAAGACGTTGGCAGTGTTTATTCCAGTGGCATTCGCCCAACGTACTGTCGGCCGCAAAAGTTCGCGGGATGTGCAGCGCGGGGCGGAGCGACGGAAAACTAGAGTCACTGGAAAATCAGAGTACCGCAAAGGTAGGCTGCACGCGGGCAACATTGGGTGGCGGCGGCCATGTCCCTTCCAGACCTTCCGGCGCGTTGCTAGCGTGTGTTGAGAAGTGACCGATCTTTTAGCCTCAGTGCCGTGTTACGCTCGGCAGAACGGCATTATATGTGTGTGTTTCTTCAAGAGGATATTAGAAGTGATTTCGAGTCATCGACAGGTATGGATCGACTGTGCGGTTAGCGGTGTAACTAATGAAACGTACGGCGAATGTTGCCATGTGCTCGCGAACTCTCTTCATGGCTTCATCGGTCTCTTTTCGTGTAACGCCCGGGCTTGTTCGCTAGGTCTGGATCTGTAAACATCGTTGCATTAGCGCAGTGACATCGTGCGAGATGCCATTTACTTCGACATTTGGTGAATCTTGACTGTTTGCGCTAGCTTTGCAGTCGGTGTTCAGGTTCACTGCACTCGAGAACGTTATCGAACATCGAGAACATTCAACATTGCGTCCTTCGACTGATCGCTGACGCACAGCTTGCTTGCGCACCGTGCTTGCTGTTCAACTGGTTGATATGTGTAATAGAAGTTGTGTGTGTACGGTAATTGGAAGTTGTGCGCGACGTCTTGATTCGGCACGCCAGCAGCCGAACGCACGGGTGAATCGGCGTGCGGTAGGTAAGGTGCATCTTATCTTACGATACGTAGAAAATAGGCCATCAAAAATGATTGACATCACTACTTAATTGTTTCATTTCCTATTTCTTGTCTCCTCAATATTTTCAACGTTGCAATGAATTTGCAAATATTTTGCTGTTTCCGACAAAACATTTCTTTTTTTGGCGTTGCCAGTGCGTAAACAGCTGGGGTTCGGTTTCTGCACTGCTACACTTTTTTTTCATAATGCACTCTTATTAAAACTTCCTCGGCACGGCGCTTTAAATTCTTTTGATCAGAAATAGCGCATCCCGGAATTTTTAAAGCTCATGCTACTGCAACACAGTATGTATATAGGCCTAAGGCTCGCATAAAATCGACTCCCTCAATGGGTGGGATCTGATTTTTTTTATTGCTGTGACCATTTGTCACCAACTATACAGTATGTTAAGGGTACGCTCGGTGCAATGCAGCATTAGCGGCATTTTTTTGCAACAAATTTAAAAATACGCTTGATAACATTGCCTTATACCAAGTTTATCAACGGAGTTCCACGCTTCTGTTCTGTGCAATGCCAAATATCATGCCACAATTGCCTTCAAGGTATACCAGTAAACAGTTATTATTTTATTAAATCTTCGATTTCGCTCTCGTGCGTGGCACGCTTATAACTCTGATAGCATGCGTAATCTGTTCAACACATCGAGATATAATAGAAAGGTATGTAGTTTGCAATATCTAACCATAGCGAACCGAAAAAGTGAAGTATCCTGTCGCATAAGATCTTTTCCAGCAAAATTAATGTAGTTCACTGCAGGAAGGAGTGTTATTCGAGGGGGGCGAATTCGTTCAGGCCAACTATGCAGCCACGTAGAACGGCGCTTTTATTGCGATAGCAATTATATGGATAGTCTCGGCTGGATTTTGCCGTCGCCGTCGCCGCCGTCATGCACCGTATATGTATATGTATATATATATATATATATATATATATATATATATATATATATATATGAAAGCCCCAAAGAAAAATAATTCAGAAAAATGCTTCCGAAGCGCGGAATCGAACCAGGGACCTCTTGCTCCGCAGCGAATGGCGCTAGCCACTACGCCACGAAACGCAGATCCTCCACGTAGGTAACGGCGAGCGTTATATACACACCCTTTACCGCTGGACGGACTCAGAGACGGCTGCGCTTATAAGCGTTTCTTCATTACCAGCGAGATGGCGTTAGGAGCGCGACAGGCGCATTTAAAGGTCGTCGGCGAGCTCGCTCGCTTCTTCTTATACTTGCGCAGGGAGAACCTTGCCCTTCCGCTGTCTGCTCGCGCGGTTTTCTTGTGCTGAGGGGAAGAGGGATGTTTACGCTTTCACCGTGATGTCCGCGCTCATGTTACGGAGCGTACGAAAGCCACTCGAGCTCAAGGGACGCCGCTAAACGAACAAACAGAAGATGAGCGCGAACTATCAAGTGTCACAGCTCGACACTTGAAGCACGCTAGTTTCCTTCGCTGCTTCGGCCGCCTTTGCAACAGGAGCGCTGTTCAAACTGAGAGTATCCATTGGCGAGCGTCACTTCATATAGCATTAGTTTCTTGCTATCGCATTCATTGCTTCGGCCTTGCGGCGAAACTGTTTGACATTAATCTTTCCCACACGGCAAACGAGACTCCCAGAGTAGCTCACCAGTAACGTTTGATTGATGGTGAGCTACTCTCTTCTGGCATCTGCATGCAGTGGCGTAGCTAGGGGGTGGCACACCGAGCCGAGCCCCCCCCCCCCCCCCCCCCCCAAAAAAAAATGTCTCCTTACGCCGCTGTCTGCATGATGCGTTTAAAAAAGCGACGAAGTACTTCTGGGGACCGCGGTACTGCTAAATGTCCGGCCACGTTCTGCATTGAACGCGCCTGCACCCAAAGCGCTTGGAAGGGATATGGCGGCGAGAGGTCACGTGATGCGAATAAGCCAATCGCGGCGGCGGCGGCGCGCGGAAAACAGATGCGATACTCTGAAATTTTTCCAGTGACTCTACGGAAAACTGCATTGCTGCGTCACCTACCGTGATGCGGCGGCTGTTGAGGCTATCGGCCTCGGCGATTAGCGACGGCGCGTTTAGACAACGCGCCGTTGCCGGATCTAATCGCGGAGGCTGCGGCCGATAGCCTCAACACCCGCCGCATCACGGTAGGTGACGCAGCAATGCAGTTTTCCGTCGCTCCGCCACGCACTGCACATCCCGCAAACTTTTGCGGCCGACAGTACACTCATTTCCAACGTGACAGCCACGCCAGGCTGGACAGAATTTATGTATCAGCAGAACTTCTACCTTTGTGCACAGCGTACGATGTCAAACCTGTTTCTTTCAGCGACCACTGTTTAGTTATGGCCGGGTTAGGAAAAAGGCAGGTTAAAAGCCGTTTAAATTGGAACCTGTGAAAATTTAATGTTAAGCTACTCGATGACGAGCATTTCGTAAGCTTAGTAGCAGAAGAATTCGAGAAGCTACTGGATGCGCCGTCAACCAGTTTGGCAGCTGAATGGGAAGAATTTAAACAGGGAGTTAAAATAACGGCTATGGAGAGAAGTAGCATCCTGAAGTATGAACAGAACCAAACTGAGCGAATGCTACGAGAGCAGCACGAATTTTTTAGTAGTATGGAAAACAACCAGCCCGGTACTTTTAGCAAGAAATTAAGAGACGTGAAATGTCAGCTGGAGGAAATCGACGCTGCAAAATATAAAGCAGCGATCATACGTGCGAGAGCCGATTAACTATGGGTTGGGGAAAGGCCAACGAAACGGGCCTTATCTGACGAAAAAAGATACGCGTGCCAGAAAGAAATCCGTCAGATAGCTAACGGCGATGAAATCACGTCTGATAGCAGGGTCATCAAGCGCGTGATAGCCGAGCATTTTAATAACCTTCTAGGCCACCAACCAGACCCTTTAGATGGCTTCCAGGAGGAATTCCTTCGATTTATGCCGAAGCTGGACGATGACGTTAAGGCACGCCTCGAATGGCCGATCACTATACGTGAAATCGAAGACGCTATCGACGAGTTGACTCTGGGGAAAGCACCTGGGCCCGATGGCCTCGGTGCAGCTTTTTATAAAACTTTTAAGAGCATGGTCGCTCAGATGCTGCTGAGAGTTTTCGTCGAAGCATATGACTTGAAACGGGTACCATTATCGTTCACAACGTCGCACGTTGTGCTCATCCCAAAAAGTGATGACCCAGCAAAACTTCTGTCTGCAGCATCTTACCGTCCAATTAGTCTCACAAACGTCGACTACAAAATATTTATGAACGTACTACCAAAAAGGCTCCAAGGGGTTATAACGACACTGGTGGGTCCCCCCAGACATGCGGGATCAAAGGTCGCAGTATCGCGACGAACGTACACGTTGCACGAAGTGTGCTCGAATGCTGTGACGCGCTGGGTGAGCATGTGGCGATGATGCAGTATGATCTGGCGAAAGCATTCGACCGCGTCTCACACCAGATCCTCTTCAGCATATTAGAACATTCTAATGTTGGCCATGTCATACTTGAGGGCGTTAGGATGGCGTATAGTAACTGCACTACACGCATTATAGTTAACGGCGAGCTAACTGACAGCCTGCGCGTACGCTCATCAGTGAGGCAAGGATGCCCTTTGTCGCCCTTGTTGTTTGCAGTGTACCTCGAACCGCTCTGTCTGTCCATCACTCACAACGAACTTATTACAGGATTTAGGCTACAGACGGCACATGTAAAAATACTAGCCTACGCAGATGATATCGCCGTCTTCTGCTCAGACAGGGAGAATATTAAGTATACCACGACCATTGTTGAAAGGTTCTGCGAATGCACTGGTGCCCAGATCAACTGGGACAAGAGTTATGGATTTTGGCATGGCGACTGGGACGCAACGCCGGAGCACTTCTCCCGACTGCGCTGGTTAGCAGTTCCAACGCAATACCTCGGCGTGCCACTCGGTAGTTACCGCGACCCTGATGCGTACTGGTCTGACCAAGTGCGAAGTGCAAGAGAAAAGGCTACAGCATGGCAAGGCAGGCAACTGTCCATATTTTCGCGGGCCACTGTCTGTAGCCTGTTTCTTATCTCAAAGTTCTGGTATGTGATGAATGTGGTATGCGCATCACGAGTGAATATTCAGAGAATTCACCGGGTTTTCGCCATGTTCATTTGGGCATCCACCTGGGAGCGGACCAGTCGTATGAATTTGTTTCGCCCAGTCAAGCTTGGTGGGCTCGGTTTAGCTCATTTGTTTCTGCGACACCTTGTGTCGCGTTTCATTTTCCTACGTGACCAAAATGACCCTTTTCTCCGCACTGTCATGCAAGTGAGGCTACAGAGACTCATACCTGAATTTATTGTGGCGTCATGTGAAAACATATGTGGGCCTGTAATCGGGTATCTGCGAGAGGTGATTGCTTCGTATAGGATGCTGAGTGCTCAATTCACTCATGAGTACCTGGGCACCGTTAACAAGAAAAAATTGTATATGGATCTTGTTGAAAGCGTTCTACCAGTGCCTTTGTACCGCTTTCCACACCTTGGAGGCCCTGGACAGGACGTTTTAAAAAGAGTAAAGAAAATGCCGGTACTACCATCAGTTAAAACCTTCTTCTTTAAATTGCACACAAACACGCTTCCTGTTAAAACTTGGCTTAGCGATAAAGGCTTCTTCATACCCTGGACAACCAATTCCTATTTATGTAAAAAACCAGAGACAACAGAACATGTTTTCCTGGACTGTTGGGATCCCATTTTCTACTGGGATGTGCTACAGCACACATTAAAGAAAGAGTTGCCCCTCAGCCCGTATGGAATACGCTTCTTGCCGGTAGACGCATCAGAGGGCATTCCTTATGATTTATTTATGCTCCTGGGCCTCCACGCCTTGTGGAGAACGAAAACGGAATTTGAACATGTTCACCAGGTTGTTCGTCCTGTTCGTGATCACTTTATTGAAAGCGTGGTGCGTTTGAGAGAGGTGCTTCGCACGCTCCCTTACACACCGGTGTGGATTTCTGTGCTCGATGAGTTAATCTGCATGAAACAATTTTAATCTCGTGTTGGCCAAAGCGTGGCCGACGCGTTTTATATTTGTAACCAGTGACTTCAAATGTGTAAGTCGGGAATAAAGAAGAAAGACAAAAGCCGAAATAGCTCAGGGATTCCACTTCCGGCCACGACAGTGAACGGACGTGCCATCATGTGCTCCCGTGTAGGGGCGGTTTCAGCGGCTCGTGTGGGCCGCGGTATCAGGTGTACCGAAAAGCCAGGCGAAGATTTCCAGGTTGTTCTGCCTCATTTGCCTTCAGGTGATTCTGTTTTGCACACGGTTTTTTTGCATGGCAATTTAAAAGCCAGACCGTATCGAGTGGAGCATGTCCGAGACAGCCTTGCTCGTCTTTCGCTGCTGCCGGAAGTGGTCGCCCTTGGGGCATACCAAATGAATCACCTGTGGGCAGTGACGTTCAAGGATGATGAAGGCAAAAAGAAGATGCTGGCGGCGGAGTCATTCGACGTCAAGGACCATCGCTGTATGGTGATTGACCCCCGTGACCGTGGTGTGCGGCTAAAGCTATACTGGTTGCTTCATGGGGTGCCGGACGAAGACGTGCGAGTTGCCTTGTCGCCTTTCGGAAAAGTCACCGAAATAAGCAGAGACAAGTGGAAGGTCCAGGGTTGCAGTGACAAAGGGTCAACTACCCGCTCGGTTACAATGAAACTGCATGTGGGCGTTACTGTGGACGACCTGCCACACCAACTGCGTGTTGCGGAAGACATGGCGCTCGTCGTCATTCCTGGCAGAGCACCGCTCTGCCTCCGATGCCGGGGCATCGGGCACATTCGACGGGACTGCCGCGTGCCGCGTTGTGGGGTTTGTCGTCGCTATGGCCACGATGACTCTCACTGCGTGCGGTCATACGCCAGCGTTACAGGGCCAAGCCGAACGGATGAAGTCTCTGAGCACCTGATGGACGCCGCGGACGCCGAAGAAGCGAGCAGGGAGGACGACAATGTGGAAATGCCTGTAAAGCCCCTTGAACCTTCTTCAGGAGCCGCACAGGAAGGGACCAGTGAAAGCGACAAGCCCCTTGTTGCGCCAGGAACGAAGGCAGAGAAAAAAGCAGGAGACGACGACGCGAAAGCCGCGAGCGAGTCATCGGCAGCTGCGCGAGAGGTCGGCCCGGGTGCAACGGACGTCGAGATGACCGCGGCAGGAGCCATCGCTTCAAAGCGGGCTCGTGAGGCATCTGACAGCACAGGAAACGTGGGCACGTCAGGCACCGGAGAACCTCCAAAAAAGACAGCGACTGGTCGGCGGCCTACCTTGAAACCAAGGCCAAACCTACCGCCTGACCGTGGGGAGACCCCAACGCCGCCTCCGCCTTAGCGGAGGAGACGTTCCAGAGGAGCACAAGGACCCACTGCTGCGACGTGAGTAGGACACCCGGCCAAGCAACCATCACGAAATGGCGACTAACTTTAAACCTAATATGCGCGTTGCGACGTTGAATGCAAGGGGACTGTGTTCACGCAGGAGGCAATGCCAGATTAGTCGCATTCTTTTGGAAAACGACGTAGACCTTTTGGCTGTACAAGAAACTAAAATGGAAAGTGAAGAACAAACGGAGCAAATGGTTCAAGTTTTTCGCCCTAGGTACAATGTATGCGTTTGTCATGCTGTGGGGCGGTCAGGAGGTTGCGTCGTTTTCATTCGTAGTAGCATCGCGGTTGTTGAAAATGTGTCCACCTGCGATAGCGGTAGGCTGGTTGTGTGTGATTTTATTTTTTCTGGAATGCCTTGGCGTGCCGTGTGCATTTATGCACCGAACAGAGCGCACGAACGAGAAGAATTTTTACGGCGGTTGAGGGGTTTTTAAAAACAGAAAGAAGTGTTGTGTTCCTAGGAGACTTTAATTGTGTCTGTAGAGCTGAAGATAAAACGACGAATATCAGTGTGCGTGATAGAAGCGCAGAGTTGTTGAGCGCAATAGTGACCGAGAGAGAACTGGAAGATGTCGGTTACGTAATGACGCGAGAGGGCCAAGTACGGTACACGCATTTTCAAGGTCAGTCGCATGCAAGGTTAGACAGAATATATTTGTCGGCGAAGTTGGTACCTCTATGCTCATCCTATGAAACGCAGCACCTTAGTTTTAGTGATCATTGTATGGTCACGGTTAATATTGGCGAAAAACGAAAGGCTGCGACGTTTAATTGGTTTCTATGGAAATTTAATGAAAAGCTACTGCAAGATGAAGTATTTGTCACGAAAACCAAAGAATGTCTTACAAATGCCCTTCGTTTAGAAACCAACAACTTCATGTCTGTGTGGGAGCAGTTTAAGTGTGACGTAAAGATGGTTGCCATCGAAAGAGCCTGTGTATTACGTCACAAGGAAAGGCAACAAGAGAAGCAGTTACAAAGTGAGCTGGATTACATGTTAAGCGTAGAAAACGAAGCGCCGGGAAAGTTCAAAAAGAAATAAAGGAGGTGAAAGCAAAGCTCGAATTTATCGACGGAGATAAGTACCGCGGAGCAATGATAAGAGCACGCACTGAACGATTGTGGATGGGCGAAACGCCCACTAAGCGAGTGCTCAGTGAAGAAAAGAAACATGCAGCAAACAAAGAGATAAGTGAAATACGGTATCGCAATCACACTACACGTGATCGTGCAGAGATAAATCTTGCCTTTGTTGAGTTTTACACGGAACTTCTGAGCAATAAAATTAACGACCCCAAGCGCTTCAAAGAGGACTTTCTGGCCCTTATGCCAAGATTGGAAGACTCTGAGAGGGAGTTAATAGAAGCAGAAATTACGGTGGCGGAAATTGAAGCAGCTATAGACGGTCTAAGTAACGGCAAGTCACCGGGGCCGGACGGCCTGGGTGCTGCCATATACAAACATTTTAAGACAGGAATGGCAGTAGCATTACATCGAGTTATCACAGAATGCTATGAGAAGAAACAGGCACCTCACTCATTTAGGACTGCTCACGTAGTATTGATACCCAAAACTGATGATCCTGCAAAGTTAATTTCAGTAGAGTCTTATCGGCCCATTAGTCTGACCAACACCGACTATAAAATATACATGAAGGTGTTAGCTACACGGCTCCAAAGTGTTATCACGTCCCTAGTCGGCCCACATCAGACATGTGGTATTAAAGGCAGAACCATCTTCACGAACATACACATAGCCAGAAGTATCCTGGAATGCTGTGACGCAATGCATGACCGCGTGGCCATGATTCAGCTAGATCTGCATAAAGCGTTTGACAAAGTTGTACACGAAGTTTTGTTTTTATTGTTGGAGCATGTGAATGTTGGATCTGTTATTACCGAAGGTGTTAAAATGGTGTACCATGAGTGTACGGCTAAGTTAGTAATCAATAAAGAATTAACTGCTTCTATTCCAGTGCGCTCGAGCGTGAAACAAGGATGTGCTCTGTCGCCTCTCCTTTTCGCGCTATACTTGGAGCCATTTTGTTTACGTATGCTTGCAACCCCTAGTGTAAGAGGGTATTCCTTTTTGAGTAGTGAAACCAGAATATTAGCCTATGCTGACGATATTGCCGTGTTCTGCACTGACAAAGAAAGTGTGCAAGAAGTTGTAAGAATAGCTACAGATTTCTGCGCAACGACCGGTAGTGCAATCAGTTGGCCAAAGTGCCTTGGCTTTTGGCATGGCAATTGGCAGAGCACGCCTGAGGTTTATTGTAAATGAATTGGAAAATCACGCCGGGAAAGTACCTCGGCGTTCCTTTAGACCATTACCGGAATGCTACTGAGTACTGGTCTGAGGAAAACAAACGCATCAAAAATTGTACCGACAAGTGGGGTGGCCGCAATTTCTCGATGTTTGCAAGAGCGTCTGTTTGCAATGTATTTTTGATTGCCAAAGTTTTTTATGTTCTGCAAGTGTTAACCATGACCCGAACTTCGGTTCAGAAAATGCACCGAGTATTCGCGACCTATATATGGGGATCGCAGTGGGAGCGCACGAGCCGGTGCAATTTATTTCATAAGGTGAAAAATGGTGGCCTAGGGCTATTGCATCTCTTTCTTAAACAGCTGGTGAGCAGATTCGTTTTTGTTCGGGATCAAACTGATATTTTTTTGAGAACTGTGATCCAAGCGCGATTGCAGAATCCCCTACCCGATTTTGTTGTGTCGTCCTTTTCTTTTGAAGCTGGACCGCTGAGTCCTTATTTGCGTGAAGTTGTTTCGTCTACACGCCTGCTCAAGGAAAGATTTTCTTATGAATACTTGTCTGATGTCACCAAAAAGAAACTGTATCGTGATCTTCGGGATGTGTTTTTGCCAGTACCATTATATCGAGCTCCGTACAGGCTGGGTCCTGAGCGCGATGTGTTAAAGCGTGTTAAAAGAATGCCGGTTAGACCCTCAGTCAAAACCTTCTTTTTTCAGGTGCATACCGGCACTCTCCCTGTGTTGCCATGGTTACAAAGTAAAGGGCTCTTTGTACCCTGGTCAGTGAACTGTTTAATATGCGGGAAACCAGAAACGATAGAGCATATTTTCCTCGATTGCCACGATGCTGTATTCTTGTGGGATGTGCTACAACGGACTCTAAAAAAAGAATTACCTATTAGCGCATTCGGAATTCGCTTTCTTCCATGTACAGGTACAGGGGAAGTGCCGAGTGACATGCTAATGTTGCTTTGCATGCATAGCGTATGGAAGACAAGAATGGATATCCGACATGCTCATATAGAGGCTCACTCAGCAAGGGACTATTTTGTTGAGAGTATGTTGTACACACGAGACTTGTTCAATGCACAGCCTGAACCTCCAGAGTGGCTACCTTTACTTGATCAATTGGCTTCTGTGAAGCCTTTTTAAAGCATACGCGCTGGCTAAGCTAAGCCAGTGCTTTTATAAAATGTATATATTCTGTATGTGATCATTTTGGTTGTGGTTGTAAAAAGCAATAAAGAAAAAAAAAAAAAAAAAAAGCCGAAATAGCTCAGTTGGGAGAGCGTTAGACTGAAGATCTAAAGGTCACTGGTTCGATCCCGGGTTTCGGCATATCTCTTTTATTTTTTATGGAGCAGTACATATAGAAATGGCGTCGATTCATGCTCGAAAGAAACATTTGCATTGTCTTGTACGTGTCATCAGTGATAAGGTGTTAATCGAAAGTGAATGTAAAAAGCGCATCTTCTACATGAAAATGTCAAAACAAAAGAACATGCGCTGCTTGAACACATTACAAGAAGGCACATTTCCCAAGTCAACATTGGCATTGTTCCGCTTTAGGTGGATGTTAGTTCTGCCGAAATAGCTAGTTGGGAGAGCGTTAGACTGAAGATCTAAAGGTCCCTGGTTCGATCCCGGGTTTCGGCATATCTTTTTCATTTTTTATGGAGCAGTACATATAGAAATGGCGTCGATTCATCCTCGAAAGAAACATTTGCATTGTCTTGTACGTGTCATCAGTGATAAGGTGTTAATCGAAAGTGAATGTAACAAGCGCATCTTCTACATGAAAATGTCAAAACAAGAGAACATGCGCTGCTTGAACACATTACAAGAAGGCACATTTCCCAAGTCAACATTGGCATTGTTCAGCTTTAGGTGGATGTTAGTTCTGCCGAAATAGCTCAGTTGGGAGAGCGTTAGACTGAAGATCTAAAGGTCCCTGGTTCGATCCCGGGTTTCGGCATATCTCTTTTATTTTTTATGGAGCAGTACATATAGAAATGGCGTCGATTCATGCTCGAAAGAAACATTTGCATTGTCTTGTACGTGTCATCAGTGATAAGGTGTTAATCGAAAGTGAATGTAACAAGCGCATCTTCTACATGAAAATGTCAAAACAAAAGAACATGCGCTGCTTGAACACATTACAAGAAGGCAGATTTCCCAAGTCAACATTGGCATTGTTCCGCTTTAAGAGGACGTTAGTTCTGCCGAAATAGATCAGTTGGGAGAGCGTTAGACTGAAGATCTAAAGGTCCCTGGTTCGATCCCGGGTTTCGGCATATCTCTTTTATTTTTTATGGAGCAGTACATATAGAAATGGCGTCGATTCATGCTCGAAAGAAACATTTGCATTGTCTTGTACGTGTCATCAGTGATAAGGTGTTAATCGAAAGTGAATGTAACAAGCGCATCTTCTACATGAAAATGTCAAAACAAAAGAACATGCGCTGCTTGAACACATTACAAGAAGGCAGATTTCCCAAGTCAACATTGGCATTGTTCCGCTTTAGGTGGATGTTGGTTCTGCCGAAATAGATCAGTTGGGAGAGCGTTAGACTGAAGATCTAAAGCTCCCTGGTTCGATCCCGGGTTTCGGCATATCTCTTTCATTTTTTATGGAGCAGTACATATAGAAATGGCGTCGATTCATCCTCGAAACAAACATTTGCATTGTCTTGTACGTGTCATCAGTGATAAGGTGTTAATCGAAAGTGAATGTAACAAGCGCATCTTCTACATGAAAATGTCAAAACAAAAGAACATGCGCTGCTTGAACACATTACAAGAAGGCACATTTCCCAAGTCAACATTGGCATTGTTCCGCTTTAGGTGGATGTTAGTTCTGCCGAAATAGCTCAGTTGGGAGAGCGTTAGACTGAAGATCTAAAGGTCCCTGGTTCGATCCCGGGTTTCGGCATATCTCTTTTATTTTTTATGGAGCAGTACATACAGAAATGGCGTCGATTCATGCTCGAAAGAAACATTTGCATTGTCTTGTACGTGTCATCAGTGATAAGGTGTTAATCGAAAGTGAATGTAACAAGCGCATCTTCTACATGAAAATGTCAAAACAAAAGAACATGCGCTGCTTGAACACATTACAAGAAGGCACATTTCCCAAGTCAACATTGGCATTGTTCCGCTTTAAGAGGACGTTAGTTCTGCCGAAATAGCTCAGTTGGGAGAGCGTTAGACTGAAGATCTAAAGGTCCCTGGTTCGATCCCGGGTTTCGGCATATCTCTTTTATTTTTTATGGAGCAGTACATATAGAAATGGCGTCGATTCATGCCTCGAAAGAAAACATTTGCATTGTCTTGTACGTGTCATCAGTGATAAGGTGTTAATCGAAAGTGAATGTAACAAGCGCATCTTCTACATGAAAATGTCAAAACAAAAGAACATGCGCTGCTTGAACACATTACAAGAAGGCAGATTTCCCAAGTCAACATTGGCATTGTTCCGCTTTAGGTGGATGTTAGGTTCTGCCGAAATAGCTTCAGTTGGGAGAGCGTTAGACTGAAGATCTAAAGCTCCCTGGTTCGATCCCGGGTTTCGGCATATCTCTTTCATTTTTTATGGAGCAGTACATATAGAAATGGCGTCGATTCATCCTCGAAACAAACATTTGCATTGTCTTGTACGTGTCATCAGTGATAAGGTGTTAATCGAAAGTGAATGTAACAAGCGCATCTTCTACATGAAAATGTCAAAACAAAAGAACATGCGCTGCTTGAACACATTACAAGAAGGCACATTTCCCAAGTCAACATTGGCATTGTTCCGCTTTAGGTGGATGTTAGTTCTGCCGAAATAGCTCAGTTGGGAGAGCGTTAGACTGAAGATCTAAAGGTCCCTGGTTCGATCCCGGGTTTCGGCATATCTCTTTTATTTTTTATGGAGCAGTACATACAGAAATGGCGTCGATTCATACTCGAAAGAAACATTTGCATTGTCTTGTACGTGTCATCAGTGATAAGGTGTTAATCGAAAGTGAATGTAACAAGCGCATCTTCTACATGAAAATGTCAAAACAAAAGAACATGCGCTGCTTGAACACATTACAAGAAGGCAGATTTCCCAAGTCAACATTGGCATTGTTCCGCTTTAGGTGGATGTTGGTTCTGCCGAAATAGCTTAGTTGGGAGAGCGTTAGACTGAAGATCTAAAGGTCCCTGGTTCGATCCCGGGTTTCGGCATATCTCTTTCATTTTTTATGGAGCAGTACATATAGAAATGGCGTCGATTCATCCTCGAAAAAAACATTTGCATTGTCTTGTACGTGTCATCAGTGATAAGGTGTTAATCGAAAGTGAATGTAACAAGCGCATCTTCTACATGAAAATGTCAAAACAAAAGAACATGCGCTGCTTGAACACATTACAAGAAGGCAGATTTCCCAAGTCAACATTGGCATTGTTCCGCTTTAGGTGGATGTTGGTTCTGCCGAAATAGCTTAGTTGGGAGAGCGTTAGACTGAAGATCTAAAGGTCCCTGGTTCGATCCCGGGTTTCGGCATATCTCTTTCATTTTTTATGGAGCAGTACATATAGAAATGGCGTCGATTCATCCTCGAAAAAAACATTTGCATTGTCTTGTACGTGTCATCAGTGATAAGGTGTTAATCGAAAGTGAATGTAACAAGCGCATCTTCTACATGAAAATGTCAAAACAAAAGAACATGCGCTGCTTGAACACATTACAAGAAGGCACATTTCCCAAGTCAACATTGGCATTGTTCCGCTTTAGGTGGATGTTAGTTGTGCCGAAATAGCTCATTCTGCTTCCGTCAGCCGTGCTGAACGGATCGCAGTGTCATGGGCTCCGGCGGAGCGGCGATAGCGGCCACTATGGGCCGCGGAAACAGGAATACGGAAGACAAGGAATATCAGTTTATTTTGCCTCAGCTGCCAAAAGGAAAACTTATCAATAACACCGTGTTTTTACAGGGAGATGTCAGGGCCAGGCCTTACAAGGTTGAAGATTTTCGGGATGCGCTGACGCCGACGGGCCTGCTGCCCGATGTGGTGAGCCTGGGCGCGTATCAGATAAACCACTTGTGGGCGGTGACCTTCAACGACGGTGCTCCCATGAAACGCCTACTTGCACTGAAGGAGCTCCAGGTGAAGGGGAGGCGTTGCGTCGTCGTCGACCCGCAGGACCAGCAGGTGAAGCTAAGGCTGCACTGGCTGCCCACGGGGTGAGCGACGAAGATGTGCGGGCTTCACTGGCAGCATTTGGAAAGGTGGTGGAAGTGAGCCGTGAGCGGTGGCGGGTCCCGGGCATGGCAGACAAGTGCTCAACCACGAGGACAGTCCTACTGAAGTTGAAGAGTGGTCTCATGGTGGAGGACCTTCCACACCAGATCCGCGTGGACGGGGATCTGGCCCTGGTTGTCGTGCCTGGACGGCCGATGCAGTGCTTGCGCTGCCAAGGCACAGGGCATGTCCGCCGCGAGTGCAAGGTACCACGTTGCTCCAGTTGTAGACGCTTCGGGCACGTCGAAGCCGACTGTGTTAGGACGTATGCCTCTGCAACAGGACCAGCGAAGAGCGAGGTGGTTGCCGAGCACGTCATGGACGCGGCAGAGACTGAGGAGGCCGCTGAAGGAGCCGGCAGCCCAGTGGTCCCTGTGACTACTGGAGGGGCGGCGCCTGCAGACACACCCAAGGTTCCGGAGGCTCTCCAGCATTTGACTACACCGGCCAGCGTCCCGTCAGCGGTCGGGCCTGAGCGGGTCGAGACGGACGTGGTTCCAGTGGGGGCAGCCGACACAACGGAGGGTCAGGGAGAGACGGCGGCGGACAGCGAGGACGGGATGTGGGTGACCAGCGCCACGCTAAAGCGTCCACTCGACGACTCGGGGGAGCTGGACGGGGCGTCGTCCACCAACAGCCAGGAGCCGCCTGCGAAGGCGCCGCAAGGGAGGCGGCTTAGTCTCAAACCTAAGCCGAAATTCCCCACCGACAGGAGACTGGCGGACAAGGCAAAAGAAAACAGCGCCGGGAAGCAGGATGGTCCTGGAGGCGGCTAGCCGTGGGCTGGTCGTGAAAGGTAAGCACCATGCTACGGGCCTACTCCTTTAGCGAATAAGTCACCATGGCATTGACTCCGCCATTCAGCATAGCTACGCTTAACGTCAGAGGGTTGGCGGCTAGGCGTAGGCAAAGTCAGCTCTTGCGGTTGCTCACAGACCAAGACATAGACGTCCTAGCCGTCCAGGAAACCAAGGTAGACGGAGAGGAGGAGACCGGGAGCATGGTGCGCCGTTTCACTGGCCGATATTACGCGGTCGTAAGCCACGTGAAACGAACGTCCGCGGGTTGTGTTCTTTTTGTAAAAAAATTGCAAAGCCTTCTTGTGCAAACTGTTTTTTCATGCCAGTCAGGCAGAATTGTTTATTGTGACTTTGTTTATGGTGCCACTGAATTCAGAGTTATATGCGTATACGCACCGATTAGTGTAGAAGAGCGTGCTCAGTTTTTTTCTAACCTGTTTCAGTGGACAAAGTGTGATAAGAGGGTGGTTTTGTTAGGGGATTTTAACTGTGTTTTAAGTGCTCGCGATAGAGTCAATAGCACTGGCGTTCGTGACAAAAGCAATGACGTGCTAGGCAAATTAATAAACGAAAATGACTTGGAAGACGTGTATGAATGTGTCGCAGCAAATCGCGAAGTGATCTACACGCGATTTCAAGGCAATAGCCATGCGCGTTTAGACCGCATATACCTATCCCTAGATATTTTGCCTATGTGTCACGATTTTTCGGTTGAGCCAGTGTCGTTTTCAGATCACTGTTCGGTTGTGTGTCGCATAGGCATGAAGAAACAGCGTAAGGCTTTCAACTGGGATTTATGGAAACTTAACGCATTGTTATTAAAAGATGAACCAGTTTTAGAAGCAGTGCACGAGACCATTAATGAAGTGCTTATGGAAAAAACGGAAACTGTAGCAGAGAAATGGGAGTGTTTAAAGCAGAAGGTGAAAATGAAAGCGCTAGACAGATCGCGCACGCTAAAATTCGAAGCGCAAATAAAAGAAAGAAGTCTAAAGAAAACACTGCAGCAGCTGATAGCCCTAGAAAGTCGGGAGCCTGGGACTTGTAAAGACGAGGTGCGCAGTGTCAAGGAAAAATTAGAACTCCATGACAGAGAGCGTTATCAAGGCGCCTGGGTTCGCGCTCGAGCAAATGATCTTGCCGCGGGTGAGACGCCCACAAAAAGGGCGCTTTGTCTCGAAAAAGCGCAAGGACGCCGAAACCACATCGATAAGGTCTATTGCAACGGGACTCTCGCGAGCGACAATGAAACCATCGAACGTGCCTTTTTTGCGTATTATCAGTCACTTTTTGCAGTTTGAAAAGCGAATGTACTTGGTTTTAAAGAAGAGTTTCTTAAGCGCATGCCGCGGCTTAGTGACGACACAAAAAACCTTTTAGAAGGCAGAATAACGGAAGGCGAAGTGGAACGCGTGATTGGTCATCTAAACCCCGGAAAGTCACCGGGACCCGATGGCCTAACTGCTGCGTGGTATAAGACGTTTAGAACAGAACTGTCCCCGGGGTTAGCTGAGCTGTTCAATAAGGCCTACGAACGGAAAACTCTGCCACCCTCCTTTAGCAAAGCGCATACGATATTAATTCCTAAAACGAACGAAGGGGAAAAACTTAAACTGGTGACATCGTATAGGCCCATATCACTGACCAATGTTGACTACAAGATTTTTATGAAGGTTCTGGCAGCGCGACTTCAAGGTGTCATTAAAGAAGTTGTTGGAGAGCACCAAACTTGTGGAATCAAAGGCAGAACTATTAGCTCATTCACAAGATGCGGTATGTGCTAGAGTGTTGTGACGAGGATTTACTTGGCGCTGCTGTGCTCCAGATAGACCTGGAGAAAGCTTTTGATTGTGTTGCGCATGATATTTTGTTTGCCATCCTAGATCATATTAATGTTGGTTCCATCATCAAGGAGGGAGTGGCCTTGGCGTACCAGAACTGCACAACACGTTTAATTGTTAAAAAGTCTCTGGGGGCCCCCATTCACGTAATGCGTTCTGTGCGTCAAGGCTGCCCCCTCAGTCCACTTTTGTTTTGTATGTACATCGAAGCGATGTGCCTAGCGATAACTGAAAACGAAAAAATACGTGGCTTCAGCTTGACGGCAGTGGAAGTTAAGCTGCTGGCATATGCAGATGACATTGCGGTGTGTTGTACGAACAAAGAAAGTGTAGAGGAAACGATAAGTGTTGTGAAACATTTTTGTAGCGTCACAGGGAGCCGCGTTAACTGGGGGAAATCTCTTGGGCACGGAAGGTGGCCTTCAAAGCCCGACCATTTCGCGAATGTGCACTGGACGGAAACACCAACAAGGTACCTCGATGTTCCCCTTGAATGTTACAACGGCAGCGAGGAGTATTGGTCGCGTCAAACAAAAGAGACGAAGGAAAAAGCAGACAGGTGGAAAGGCATGAACCTGTCTGTTTTTGCTAGGGCTACTGTGTGCAACATGTTTTTTATCACTAAATTGTGGTATGTGATGCAGGTGCTACAATGTTCAAGGATCAACGTGCAAAGGCTGCACAGAGTGTTCGCAGTTTTTATATGGGGCTCGGAATGGGAAAGGTGCAGACGGACCAATTTGTTCAGGCGCGTGAAGCACGGGGGTCTCGGTTTGGCGCACCTATTTGTGAGACAATTAGTAAATAGATTTTTGTTTTTCCGTGACGTCAGGGATCCGTTTTTGCGTACGGTATGCCAGCTCAGGTTAGGCAGTGCCTTACCAGATCTTGTTGTTACTACGGATAGCCGGCCCGTGACGTTGCGTGGCTATCTCAAGGAAGTGGTAGACAGTGTACGTTTTTATCTGTTCGTTTTTCTTTGGATTATCTAGCAAGTGTTAGAAGAAACGAATTTTTTTTTCGAAAGTCTGCCCTTAGGCATAATATTTATTCAGAAATACACATATAAATTTGCTTCGTGTATGAAGTCCAGTAACGAGCGGTGGTGAGGTCCACTAATCCAGCGGTCAAGGTCGGGTGGTCGGCCAGGCGTGAGGCCTGTTGCACGTAGGTGACGACGACGGCTTAATTGTAGACCCGTGCATGTCCACAATAGGTGTGTGACAGTTACGTCGCTGATTGGAGCGTCGCAAAAAGAAGAAACGAATTGTACAAAGATGTATGTGATATGGTTTTGCCAGTACCATTGCACAGGGCCATATACAGTGGAAGACCGGGACAAAATGTACTGAAGCGGGTGAGAAACATGCAGGTACCTACAGGGGTGAAAACATTTTTCTTTAAGTTACACACAGGAACACTATCAGTAAAGGCTTTTCACAGAGGAACGGGGCTTTTTTACACCATGGGGGGCACACTGCTTGATATGTAAGAAACCAGAAACAATAGACTATGTTTTTTTGCATTGTTGGGAAGGGGTACATTTTTGGGACATTTTACAGAGGACAATAAAGAAGGATTTTCCACTAGACCCACACGGGATAAGGTATCTCGCAGTAACAAATGATGATGGGGTCCCATTTGATGTAGTGATGTTGACCGGTCTCCACTGTATATGGCGTGCGCGAATGGCCGGATACCACTTCGACCCGGATGCAAAGCCAGCAGTAATTTATTTCAGGCAAAGCATGTCTGCATTCATTGAGTGTAGTAAAATACAGGAGATCGAGCCAGAATGGTTGTCAAGGTTTAAACCTCTGGCAACCCTTAAGTATTTTTAAGAGGACGACATCAGTCCAAATGGGACTGATGGCAATGCCTGTTCTTTTTGTATTGTATGTGTGTGCAATGATTGCCCTGTACAATGTCCATGCCAGGCAATAAAGAAAAAAAAGCCGAAATAGCTCAGTTGGGAGAGCGTTAGACTGAAGATCTAAAGGTCCCTGGTTCGATCCCGGGTTTTCGGCATATGCGTCATCTCTTTTATTTTTTATGGAGCAGTGCATATAAGAATGGCGTCGATTCATGCTTGAAAGAAACATTTGTGTTGTCTTATACGTGTCATCAGTGATAAGCTGGTAATCGAAAGTGAATGTAACAAGTACGTCCTCTACATGAAAATGTCAAAATAAAAGAACGTGCGCTGCTTGAACACATCGCAAGAACGCTCATTTCTAAAGTCAACATTGGCATTGCTCCGCTTTAGGCGCCTGTCAGTTCTGCCGAAATAGCTCAGTTGGGAGAGCGTTAAACTGAAGATCTAAAGGTCCCTGGTTCGATCCCGGGTTCGGCATATGCTCATCTCTTTTATTTTTTATGGAGCAGTACATATAAGAATGGCGTCGATTCATGCTCGAAAGAAACATTTGTGTTGTCTTATTCGTGTCATCAGTGATAAGCTGGTAATCGAAAGTGAATGTAACAAGTACGTCCTCTACATGAAAACGTCAAAATAAAAGAACGTGCGCTGCTTGAACACATCGCAAGAACGCTCATTTCTAAAGTCAACATTGGCATTGCTCCGCTTTAGGCGCCTGTCAGTTCTGCCGAAATAGCTCAGTTGGGAGAGCGTTAAACTGAAGATCTAAAGGTCCCTGGTTCGATCCCGGGTTTCGGCATATGCGTCATCTCTTTTATTTTTATGGAGCAGTGCATATAAGAATGGCGTCGATTCATGCTTGAAAGAAACATTTGTGTGTCTTATACGTGTCATCAGTGATAAGCTGGTAATCGAAAGTGAATGTAACAAGTACGTCCTCTACATGAAAACGTCAAAATAAAAGAACGTGCGCTTGCTTGAACACATCGCAAGAACGCTCATTTCTAAAGTCAACATTGGCATTGCTCCGCTTTAGGCGCCTGTCAGTTCTGCCGAAATAGCTCAGTTGGGAGAGGCGTTAAACTGAAGATCTAAAGGGTCCCTGGTTCGATCCCGGGTTTCGGCATATGCGTCATCTCTTTTATTTTTTATGGAGCAGTACATATAAGAATGGCGTCGATTCATGCTCGAAAGAAACATTTGTGTTGTCTTATTCGTGTCATCAGTGATAAGCTGGTAATCGAAAGTGAATGTAACAAGTACGTCCTCTACATGAAAACGTCAAAATAAAAGAACGTGCGCTGCTTGAACACATCCGCAAGAACGCTCATTTCTAAAGTCAACATTGGCATTGCTCCGCTTTAGGCGCCTGTCAGTTCTGCCGAAATAGCTCAGTTGGGAGAGCGTTAAACTGAAGATCTAAAGGTCCCTGGTTCGATCCCGGGTTTCGGCATATGCGTCATCTCTTTTATTTTTTATGGAGCAGTGCATATAAGAATGGCGTCGATTCATGCTTGAAAAGAAACATTTGTGTTGTCTTATAACGTGTCATCAGTGATAAGCTGGTAATCGAAAGTGAATGTAACAAGTACGTCCTCTACATGAAAACGTCAAAATAAAGAACGTGCGCTGCTTGAACACATCGCAAGAACGCTCATTTCTAAAGGTCAACATTGGCATTGCTCCGCTTAGGCGCCTGTCAGTTCTGCCGAAATAGCTCAGTTGGGAGAGCGTTAGACTGAAGATCTAAAGGTCCCTGGTTCGATCCCGGGTTTCGGCATATGCGTCATCTCTTTTATTTTTTATTGGAGCAGTGCATATAAGAATGGCGTCGATTCATGCTTGAAAGAACATTTGTGTTGTCTTATCGTGTCATCAGTGATAAGCTGGTAATCGAAAGTGAATGTAACAAGTACGTCCTCTACATGAAAACGTCAAAATAAAAGAACGTGCGCTGCTTGAACACATCGCAAGAACGCTCATTTCTAAAGTCAACATTGGCATTGCTCCGCTTTAGGCCCTGTCAGTTCTGCCGAAATAGCTCAGTTGGGAGAGCGTTAGACTGAAGATCTAAAGGTCCCTGGTTCGATCCCGGGTTTCGGCATGTGCGTCATCTCTTTTATTTTTTATGGAGCAGTACATATAAGAATGGCGTCGATTCATGCTTGAAAGAAACATTTGTGTTGTCTTATTCGTGTCATCAGTGATAAGCTGGTAATCGAAAGTGAATGTAACAAGTACGTCCTCTACATGAAACGTCAAAATAAAAGAACGTGCGCTGCTTGAACACATCGCAAGAACGCTCATTTCTAAAGTCAACATTGGCATTGCTCCGCTTTAGGCGCCTGTCAGTTCTGCCGAAATAGCTCAGTTGGGAGAGCGTTAGACTGAAGATCTAAAGGTCCCTGGTTCGATCCCGGGTTTCGGCATGTGCGTCATCTCTTTTATTTTTTATGGAGCAGTTACTATAAGAATGGCGTCGATTCATGCTCGAAAGAAACATTTGTGTTGTCTTATACGTGTCATCAGTGATAAGCTGGTAATCGAAAGTGAATGTACAAGTACGTCCTCTACATGAAAATGTCAAAATAAAGAACGTGCGCTGCTTGAACACATCGCAAGAACGCTCATTTCTAAAGTCAACATTGGCATTGCTCCGCTTTAGGCGCCTGTCAGTTCTGCCGAAATAGCTCAGTTGGGAGAGCGTTAGACTGAAGATCTAAAGGTCCCTGGTTCGATCCCGGGTTTCGGCATGTGCGTCATCTCTTTTATTTTTTATGGAGCAGTACATATAAGAATGGCGTCGATTCATGCTTGAAAGAAACATTTGTGTTGTCTTATACGTGTCATCAGTGATAGCTGGTAATCGAAAGTGAATGTAACAAGTACGTCCTCTACATGAAAACGTCAAAATAAAAGAACGTGCGCTGCTTGAACACATCGCAAGAACGCTCATTTCTAAAGTCAACATTGGCATTGCTCCGCTTTAGGCGCCTGTCAGTTCTGCCGAAAATAGCTCAGTTGGGAGAGCGTTAGACTGAAGATCTAAAGGTCCCTGGTTCGATCCCGGGTTTCGGCATATGCGTCATCTCTTTATTTTTTATGGAGCAGTGCATATAAGAATGGCGTCGATTCATGCTCGAAAGAAACATTTGTGTTGTCTTATACGTGTCATCAGTGATAAGCTGGTAATCGAAAGTGAATGTAACAAGTACGTCCTCTACATGAAAATGTCAAAATAAAGAACGTGCGCTGCTTGAACACATCGCAAGAACGCTCATTTCTAAAGTCAACATTGGCATTGCTCCGCTTTAGGCGCCTGTCAGTTCTGCCGAAATAGCTCAGTTGGGAGAGCGTTAGACTGAAGATCTAAAGGTCCCTGGTTCGATCCGGGTTTCGGCATGTGCGTCATCTCTTTATTTTTTATGGAGCAGTACATATAAGAATGGCGTCGATTCATGCTTGAAAGAAACATTTGTGTTGTCTTATTCGTGTCATCAGTGATAAGCTGGTAATCGAAAGTGAATGTAACAAGTACGTCCCTCTACATGAAACGTCAAAATAAAAGAACGTGCGCTGCTTGAACACATCGCAAGAACGCTCATTTCTAAAGTCAACATTGGCATTGCTCCGCTTTAGGCGCCTGTCAGTTCTGCCGAAATAGCTCAGTTGGGAGAGCGTTAGACTGAAGATCTAAAGGTCCCTGGTTCGATCCCGGGTTTCGGCATGTGCGTCATCTCTTTTATTTTTTATGGAGCAGTACATATAAGAATGGCGTCGATTCATGCTTGAAAGAAACATTTGTGTTGTCTTATCGTGTCATCAGTGATAAGCTGGTAATCGAAAGTGAATGTAACAAGTACGTCCTCTACATGAAAACGTCAAATAAAAGAACGTGCGCTGCTTGAACACATCGCAAGAACGCTCATTTCTAAAGTCAACATTGGCATTGCTCCGCTTTAGGCGCCTGTCAGTTCTGCCGAAATAGCTCAGTTGGGAGAGCGTTAGACTGAAGATCTAAAGGTCCCTGGTTCGATCCCGGGTTTCGGCATGTGCGTCATCTCTTTTATTTTTTATGGAGCAGTACATATAAGAATGGCGTCGATTCATGCTTGAAAGAAACATTTGTGTTGTCTTATTCGTGTCATCAGTGATAAGCTGGTAATCGAAAGTGAATGTAACAAGTACGTCCTCTACATGAAAACGTCAAAATAAAAGAACGTGCGCTGCTTGAACACATCGCAAGAACGCTCATTTCTAAAGTCAACATTGGCATTGCTCCGCTTAGGCGCCTGTCAGTTCTGCCGAAATAGCTCAGTTGGGAGAGCGTTAGACTGAAGATCTAAAGGTCCCTGGTTCGATCCCGGGTTTCGGCATGTGCGTCATCTCTTTTATTTTTTATGGAGCAGTACATATAAGAATGGCGTCGATTCATGCTCGAAAGAAACATTTGTGTTGTCTTATACGTGTCATCAGTGATAAGCTGGTAATCGAAAGTGAATGTAACAAGTACGTCCTCTACATGAAAATGTCAAAATAAAAGAACGTGCGCTGCTTGAACACATCGCAAGAACGCTCATTTCTAAAGTCAACATTGGCATTGCTCCGCTTTAGGCGCCTGTCAGTTCTGCCGAAATAGCTCAGTTGGGAGAGCGTTAGACTGAAGATCTAAAGGTCCCTGGTTCGATCCCGGGTTTCGGCATGTGCGTCATCTCTTTTATTTTTTATGGAGCAGTACATATAAGAATGGCGTCGATTCATGCTTGAAAGAAACATTTGTGTTGTCTTATACGTGTCATCAGTGATAAGCTGGTAATCGAAAGTGAATGTAACAAGTACGTCCTCTACATGAAAACGTCAAAATAAAAGAACGTGCGCTGCTTGAACACATCGCAAGAACGCTCATTTCTAAAGTCAACATTGGCATTGCTCCGCTTTAGGCGCCTGTCAGTTCTGCCGAAATAGCTCAGTTGGGAGAGCGTTAGACTGAAGATCTAAAGGTCCCTGGTTCGATCCCGGGTTTCGGCATGTGCGTCATCTCTTTTATTTTTATGGAGCAGTACATATAAGAATGGCGTCGATTCATGCTCGAAAGAAACATTGTGTTGTCTTATACGTGTCATCAGTGATAAGCTGGTAATCGAAAGTGAATGTAACAAGTACGTCCTCTACATGAAAACTGTCAAAATAAAAGAACGTGCGCTGCTTGAACACATCGCAAGAACGCTCATTTCTAAAGTCAACATTGGCATTGCTCCGCTTTAGGCGCCTGTCAGTTCTGCCGAAATAGCTCAGTTGGGAGAGCGTTAGACTGAAGATCTAAAGGTCCCTGGTTCGATCCCGGGTTTCGGCATGTGCGTCATCTCTTTTATTTTTTATGGAGCAGTACATATAAGAATGGCGTCGATTCATGCTTGAAAGAAACATTTGTGTTGTCTTATACGTGTCATCAGTGATAAGCTGGTAATCGAAAGTGAATGTAACAAGTACGTCCTCTACATGAAAACGTCAAAATAAAAGAACGTGCGCTGCTTGAACACATCGCAAGAACGCTCATTTCTAAAGTCAACATTGGCATTGCTCCGCTTTAGGCGCCTGTCAGTTCTGCCGAAATAGCTCAGTTGGGAGAGCGTTAGACTGAAGATCTAAAGGTCCCTGGTTCGATCCCGGGTTTCGGCATGTGCGTCATCTCTTTTATTTTTTATGGAGCAGTACATATAAGAATGGCGTCGATTCATGCTTGAAAGAAACATTTGTGTTGTCTTATTCGTGTCATCAGTGATAAGCTGGTAATCGAAAGTGAATGTAACAAGTACGTCCTCTACATGAAAACGTCAAAATAAAAGAACGTGCGCTGCTTGAACACATCGCAAGAACGCTCATTTCTAAAGTCAACATTGGCATTGCTCCGCTTTAGGCGCCTGTCAGTTCTGCCGAAATAGCTCAGTTGGGAGAGCGTTAGACTGAAGATCTAAAGGTCCCTGGTTCGATCCCGGGTTTCGGCATATGCGTCATCTCTTTATTTTTTATGGAGCAGTACATATAAGAATGGCGTCGATTCATGCTCGAAAGAAACATTTGTGTTGTCTTATACGTGTCATCAGTGATAAGCTGGTAATCGAAAGTGAATGTAACAAGTACGTCCTCTACATGAAAACGTCAAAATAAAAGAACGTGCGCTGCTTGAAACACATCGCAAGAACGCTCATTTCTAAAGTCAACATTGGCATTGCTACGCTTTAGGCGCCTGTCAGTTCTGCCGAAATAGCTCAGTTGGGAGAGCGTTAGACTGAAGATCTAAAGGTCCCTGGTTCGATCCCGGGTTTCGGCATGTGCGTCATCTCTTTTATTTTTATGGAGCAGTACATATAAGAATGGCGTCGATTCATGCTTGAAAGAAACATTTGTGTTGTCTTATTCGTGTCATCAGTGATAAGCTGGTAATCGAAAGTGAATGTAACAAGTACGTCCTCTACATGAAAACGTCAAATAAAAGAACGTGCGCTGCTTGAACACATCGCAAGAACGCTCATTTCTAAAGTCAACATTGGCATTGCTACGCTTTAGGCGCCTGTCAGTTCTGCCGAAATAGCTCAGTTGGGAGAGCGTTAGACTGAAGATCTAAAGGTCCCTGGTTCGATCCCGGGTTTCGGCACATGGGTCATCTCTTTTATTTTTTATGGAGCAGTACATATAAGAATGGCGTCGATTCATGCTCGAAAGAAACATTTGTGTTGTCTTATACGTGTCATCAGTGATAAGCTGGTAATCGAAAGTGAATGTAACAAGTACGTCCTCTACATGAAAACGTCAAAATAAAAGAACGTGCGCTGCTTGAACACATCGCAAGAACGCTCATTTCTAAAGTCAACATGGCATTGCTACGCTTTAGGCGCCTGTCAGTTCTGCCGAAATAGCTCAGTTGGGAGAGCGTTAGACTGAAGATCTAAAGGTCCCTGGTTCGATCCCGGGTTTCGGCATATGCGTCATCTCTTTTATTTTTTATGGAGCAGTACATATAAGAATGGCGTCGATTCATGCTTGAAAGAAACATTTGTGTTGTCTTATTCGTGTCATCAGTGATAAGCTGGTAATCGAAAGTGAATGTAACAAGTACGTCCTCTACATGAAAACGTCAAAATAAAAGAACGTGCGCTGCTTGAACACATCGCAAGAACGCTCATTTCTAAAGTCAACATTGGCATTGCTCCGCTTTAGGCGCCTGTCAGTTCTGCCGAAATAGCTCAGTTGGGAGAGCGTTAGACTGAAGATCTAAAGGTCCCTGGTTCGATCCCGGGTTTCGGCATATGCGTCATCTCTTTTATTTTTATGGAGCAGTACATATAAGAATGGCGTCGATTCATGCTTGAAAGAAACATTTGTGTTGTCTTATTCGTGTCATCAGTGATAAGCTGGTAATCGAAAGTGAATGTAACAAGTACGTCCTCTACATGAAAACGTCAAAATAAAAGAACGTGCGCTGCTTGAACACATCGCAAGAACGCTCATTTCTAAGTCAACATTGGCATTGCTACGCTTTAGGCGCCTGTCAGTTCTGCCGAAATAGCTCAGTTGGGAGAGCGTTAGACTGAAGATCTAAAGGTCCCTGGTTCGATCCCGGGTTTCGGCATATGCGTCATCTCTTTTATTTTTTATGGAGCAGTACATATAAGAATGGCGTCGATTCATGCTCGAAAGAAACATTTGTGTTGTCTTATACGTGTCATCAGTGATAAGCTGGTAATCGAAAGTGAATGTAACAAGTACGTCCTCTACATGAAAACGTCAAAATAAAAGAACGTGCGCTGCTTGAACACATCGCAAGAACGCTCATTTCTAAAGTCAACATTGGCATTGCTACGCTTTAGGCGCCTGTCAGTTCTGCCGAAATAGCTCAGTTGGGAGAGCGTTAGACTGAAGATCTAAAGGTCCCTGGTTCGATCCCGGGTTTCGGCACTATGCGTCATCTCTTTTATTTTTTATGGAGCAGTACATATAAGAATGGCGTCGATTCATGCTCGAAAGAAACATTTGTGTTGTCTTATACGTGTCATCAGTGATAAGCTGGTAATCGAAAGTGAATGTAACAAGTACGTCCTCTACATGAAAACGTCAAAATAAAAGAACGTGCGCTGCTTGAACACATCGCAAGAACGCCTCATTTCTAAAGTCAACATTGGCATTGCTCCGCTTTAGGCGCCTGTCAGTTCTGCCGAAATAGCTCAGTTGGGAGAGCGTTAGACTGAAGATCTAAAGGTCCCTGGTTCGATCCCGGGTTTCGGCATATGCGTCATCTCTTTTATTTTTTATGGAGCAGTACATATAAGAATGGCGTCGATTCATGCTCGAAAGAAACATTTGTGTTGTCTTATACGTGTCATCAGTGATAAGCTGGTAATCGAAAGTGAATGTAACAAGTACGTCCTCTACATGAAAACGTCAAAATAAAAGAACGTGCGCTGCTTGAACACATCGCAAGAACGCTCATTTCTAAAGTCAACATTGGCATTGCTACGCTTTAGGCGCCTGTCAGTTCTGCCGAAATAGCTCAGTTGGGAGAGCGTTAGACTGAAGATCTAAAGGTCCCTGGTTCGATCCCGGGTTTCGGCACATGGGTCATCTCTTTTATTTTTTATGGAGCAGTACATATAAGAATGGCGTCGATTCATGCTCGAAAGAAACATTTGTGTTGTCTTATACGTGTCATCAGTGATAAGCTGGTAATCGAAAGTGAATGTAACAAGTACGTCCTCTACATGAAAACGTCAAAATAAAAGAACGTGCGCTGCTTGAACACATCGCAAGAACGCTCATTTCTAAAGTCAACATTGGCATTGCTACGCTTTAGGCGCCTGTCAGTTCTGCCGAAATAGCTCAGTTGGGAGAGCGTTAGACTGAAGATCTAAAGGTCCCTGGTTCGATCCCGGGTTTCGGCATATGCGTCATCTCTTTTATTTTTATGGAGCAGTACATATAAGAATGGCGTCGATTCATGCTTGAAAGAAACATTTGTGTTGTCTTATACGTGTCATCAGTGATAAGCTGGTAATCGAAAGTGAATGTAACAAGTACGTCCTCTACATGAAAACGTCAAAATAAAAGAACGTGCGCTGCTTGAACACATCGCAAGAACGCTCATTTCTAAAGTCAACATTGGCATTGCTCCGCTTTAGGCGCCTGTCAGTTCTGCCGAAATAGCTCAGTTGGGAGAGCGTTAGACTGAAGATCTAAAGGTCCCTGGTTCGATCCCGGGTTTCGGCATATGCGTCATCTCTTTTATTTTTTATGGAGCAGTACATATAAGAATGGCGTCGATTCATGCTTGAAAGAAACATTTGTGTTGTCTTATTCGTGTCATCAGTGATAAGCTGGTAATCGAAAGTGAATGTAACAAGTACGTCCTCTACATGAAAACGTCAAAATAAAAGAACGTGCGCTGCTTGAACACATCGCAAGAACGCTCATTTCTAAAGTCAACATTGGCATTGCTACGCTTTAGGCGCCTGTCAGTTCTGCCGAAATAGCTCAGTTGGGAGAGCGTTAGACTGAAGATCTAAAGGTCCCTGGTTCGATCCCGGGTTTCGGCATGTGCGTCATCTCTTTTATTTTTTATGGAGCAGTACATATAAGAATGGCGTCGATTCATGCTTGAAAGAAACATTTGTGTTGTCTTATTCGTGTCATCAGTGATAAGCTGGTAATCGAAAGTGAATGTAACAAGTACGTCCTCTACATGAAAACGTCAAAATAAAAGAACGTGCGCTGCTTGAACACTTCGCAAGAACGCTCATTTCTAAAGTCAACATTGGCATTGCTCCGCTTTAGGCGCCTGTCAGTTCTGCCGAAATAGCTCAGTTGGGAGAGCGTTAGACTGAAGATCTAAAGGTCCCTGGTTCGATCCCGGGTTTCGGCATATGCGTCATCTCTTTTATTTTTTATGGAGCAGTACATATAAGAATGGCGTCGATTCATGCTTGAAAGAAACATTTGTGTTGTCTTATTCGTGTCATCAGTGATAAGCTGGTAATCGAAAGTGAATGTAACAAGTACGTCCTCTACATGAAAACGTCAAAATAAAAGAACGTGCGCTGCTTGAACACATCGCAAGAACGCTCATTTCTAAAGTCAACATTGGCATTGCTACGCTTTAGGCGCCTGTCAGTTCTGCCGAAATAGCTCAGTTGGGAGAGCGTTAGACTGAAGATCTAAAGGTCCCTGGTTCGATCCCGGGTTTCGGCATATGCGTCATCTCTTTTATTTTTTATGGAGCAGTACATATAAGAATGGCGTCGATTCATGCTCGAAAGAAACATTTGTGTTGTCTTATACGTGTCATCAGTGATAAGCTGGTAATCGAAAGTGAATGTAACAAGTACGTCCTCTACATGAAAACGTCAAAATAAAAGAACGTGCGCTGCTTGAACACATCGCAAGAACGCTCATTTCTAAAGTCAACATTGGCATTGCTACGCTTTAGGCGCCTGTCAGTTCTGCCGAAATAGCTCAGTTGGGAGAGCGTTAGACTGAAGATCTAAAGGTCCCTGGTTCGATCCCGGGTTTCGGCATATGCGTCATCTCTTTTATTTTTTATGGAGCAGTACATATAAGAATGGCGTCGATTCATGCTCGAAAGAAACATTTGTGTTGTCTTATACGTGTCATCAGTGATAAGCTGGTAATCGAAAGTGAATGTAACAAGTACGTCCTCTACATGAAAACGTCAAAATAAAAGAACGTGCGCTGCTTGAACACATCGCAAGAACGCTCATTTCTAAAGTCAACATTGGCATTGCTACGCTTTAGGCGCCTGTCAGTTCTGCCGAAATAGCTCAGTTGGGAGAGCGTTAGACTGAAGATCTAAAGGTCCCTGGTTCGATCCCGGGTTTCGGCACATGGGTCATCTCTTTTATTTTTTATGGAGCAGTGCATATAAGAATGGCGTCGATTCATGCTTGAAAGAAACATTTGTGTTGTCTTATTCGTGTCATCAGTGATAAGCTGGTAATCGAAAGTGAATGTAACAAGTACGTCCTCTACATGAAAACGTCAAAATAAAAGAACGTGCGCTGCTTGAACACATCGCAAGAACGCTCATTTCTAATGTCAACATTGGCATTGCTCCGCTTTAGGCGCCTGTCAGTTCTGCCGAAATAGCTCAGTTGGGAGAGCGTTAGACTGAAGATCTAAAGGTCCCTGGTTCGATCCCGGGTTTCGGCATATGCGTCATCTCTTTTATTTTTTATGGAGCAGTACATATAAGAATGGCGTCGATTCATGCTCGAAAGAAACATTTGTGTTGTCTTATACGTGTCATCAGTGATAAGCTGGTAATCGAAAGTGAATGTAACAAGTACGTCCTCTACATGAAAACGTCAAAATAAAAGAACGTGCGCTGCTTGAACACATCGCAAGAACGCTCATTTCTAAAGTCAACATTGGCATTGCTCCGCTTTAGGCGCCTGTCAGTTCTGCCGAAATAGCTCAGTTGGGAGAGCGTTAGACTGAAGATCTAAAGGTCCCTGGTTCGATCCCGGGTTTCGGCACATGGGTCATCTCTTTTATTTTTTATGGAGCAGTGCATATAAGAATGGCGTCGATTCATGCTTGAAAGAAACATTTGTGTTGTCTTATTCGTGTCATCAGTGATAAGCTGGTAATCGAAAGTGAATGTAACAAGTACGTCCTCTACATGAAAACGTCAAAATAAAAGAACGCGCGCTGCTTGAACACATTACAAGAACGCTCATTTCTAAAGTCAACATTGGCATTGCTCCGCTTTAGGCGCCTGTCAGTTCTGCCGAAATAGCTCAGTTGCTACTTCCGGCCACCGTAGGGTGCGGACGTGTCTGACATGAGCTCCGTAGGAGCGGCTTCAGCGGCCCAGCAGGGCCGCGGTTCAAGGTTTTAAAGACGATAGTCTTTCTTTGGGAACCTAAACGCCTAAATTTTGGTCTGTCTTTCTGTCTTTCTGTTTGTCGGCACGTCCCTCGATTCAGCCACCCGGCCAAAGTTGAACCACTTGCTTACCGCCCACCCATCTTGAACTGGTATGGCTGTTCATACTAGTGAACGTTGTCGATCAAAAAGTAAATATTACGCATATCTGAGGCATAACATCATTAGGTAAGTGTTAGGTGGTGTGTTCGTTTAATAGAAAATACATAGATACGCAATTTTAAAGACCTTGATGGTATGCGTTTAACGTTGAGACAGTAACGCTGAAGCGATCAGCGGTCCAAGCCGAGCAAGCGCGAGCGCCAACAACAACCGTCTTCGTCTTCTTCTTTCGCAGGCGTTCTTGTCTGCGCCCTACCATGTTACAAATCACTCCCCCGCGGAAAAGGAGCCATCCTGGCGACCTAAGGAACAGGTACAACTGGTGGGTCATAATGCGGCTTCAGTCGATCGACGTGAACAGTCTCGCGGCCGCGACGACGGCGGTCCGTAGATGATTGAACAGGCTCAATCATATAGTTAATTGGGGATGCTTGACGTAGGACGCGGTAGGGGCCTTCGTACTTAGGCAGTAGCTTTGTGGAAAGGCCAGGAGCGGAGGAGGGAACGCGAAGCCACACCAACGTTCCAGGCGAATACGACTGAGGAGGCAGGTTTTCGTCGTGACGGTCCTTCTGGCTCTACTCGCCCTACAATGTTACAACCCTAGTTTCTTAAGGTGCGCTGAAACTTGTCTTCCTCCGTGCACTCTGCACAAGCTCATGTTGTGTTTCGGTTTCGGTTCAGTATTGCATTGTACGAATGACAGGGGGCGCCGCTCTGGCATTCCTGTTTTACCCAGGCGACGTGTAAGTAAGAGAGTTTGTGGAGAGTACTCGTTGAGTGGGGACGTTTCTTCTCCTTCGGCGCATCGCGCCAAACAGCCTGTTTGGGCTGGCCGGCGTCCCCACCGGTCGCGTTGGTCACCGCCGGTCTTCGCCTGCCGCTGCGCCGGGACTACCAGCCCGCAACACAGCACTCATGTTTCCCGACGTATTGCCAGATGGCATCCATATCTCACGCAGCGCCTCTTCTATCGTCTTTAGACGACATTTGCAGCGAAGCACGCAGATACACGGCCAATTTTTTTGCCAACGAGGATCCGGATTACCAGGTACTTCTGCCTCAACTACCGACAGGGCGACTCGTTATTAATACGTTATTTTTACACGCCGATGTACGTGCAAGGCCATACAGGGTGGAACATTTCCGTGATATGCTGTCAAGCATGAAATTGCTGACGGACATGGTTGCCCTGGGGGCATATCGAATAAGTCACGTTTGGGCCGTAACGTTCAAAAGCTGTGACGCAATGAAAGAATTGTTACGGGCGAAAGAAGTGAATGTGAAGGACAGCCGGTGCATCGTCATTGACCCCGGCGATCAAGCACTGCACCTGAAGCTACATTGGATGCTGCATACCGTGCCGGATGATGACATTCGTGAAGCCCTGGCACCCTACGGCCGAGTCACCGACGTGGCGAGGGAAAAGTGGCGTGTGCTCGGCCTTCAGGATAAAGGCTCTTCGACTCGACTGGTCACCCTGGTGCCGAGGAAGGGCCTGGGGGCGGATGACGTACCCCATCTGCTACGCATAGCAGGTGAGGAAGCCCTAGTAATTATTCCCGGAAGAGCACCACTCTGCCTTCGGTGCCGCAACACAGGACACATCCGGCGCGACTGCCGCGTCCCGCGCTGCACACGTTGTCGCCGTCACGGCCATGAAGAGTCGCAGTGCGTGAGGACGTACGCAAACGTGGCAGTGCCAACGGCCGCAGACGAAAACGCTGAACTTCTTATGGATGAAGTGGAAGCTGAGGAAGCCTCAGCCGGAAGCGTCAAGGAGGCGAAAGCCTCTGCGACGGAATCGGCGAAACCGCAGGGACAAACGGCCGGAGCAGCGCGTGGGCCAGGAACACCTTCAAGACATGTGAACAAGGACTCGACCATCGACGCCCAAAAAAAGGACACAGCGACGAAGACAGCGCCGGACATCTCGGAATCAGCTGGCAGCGAACCTATGGACGTAACCAAGGCTGGAGGCTCGATAGGGAAGAGGACGCGAGAGGAGTCAACGAACGACGGCACGAAGACTGACGCAATGAACAGCGAGGAACCACCGCAAAAGGCGGCGGGAATGCGTCGGTTCTCAATACGGCCCTCGCCGAATATCCCGCCGGACAAGAGAACGGCGGAAACGGCACCTAAGTAGACTGAGAGACTTGTTCCTGCGAAAGCACTCGGGCGCGCCCTCGAGTGCTAACCATTACCGAAGGAATGGCGTGGACAGCGGCTCCTCGAGAAAGGTACGCTGTGTACTGCACTTGTTTAGAAAACCAGCTGCTCTGGCCGTAATGAACACTTGTTGACATAACTATGAGTAGAGTTAACGTTGCTACGTGTGATTATGTATTGTGTGTTGTGTTTAATTCTTTCAAGTATTAGCAATGAATTTGGAGAGGGGAATTAGAGTTGCTACTATTAATGTGCGCGGCCTCGCAGCAAGGCGGAGGCAGTACCAGCTGAGCCGTCTATGCGTTGAAAAGGACCTTGATATTATCGCCATACAAGAGACGAAACTTGAAAGTGAGGAGCAAACAAACAAAATGATAATGCCCTTTAAAACATATTACAACGTATGCGTCTGTCACGCTGTCGGCACGTCTGGTGGCTGCGCTGTCTTGGTTCGAAGAGGCATAGGTATAAGTGAAGAGGCCGTCACTGTGAACGAAAACGGACGACTGATAGACCTCGACTTTCATTTTAGCGGATCACAATGGAGGCTTATCTGTTTGTATGCGCCAAATGACATAAACGAAAGGGAAGTTTTCTTCACGAATGTCGAACGGGTACCTTCAATGCGACATACAGATCATTTTTCTGGGTGATTTTAACTGTGTGTTCTATGCAGAAGATCGCGCTAAACGTACTACCGCTCGTGACAAGAGTGCAGTGTTCTTAAACACTTTAATAAGCGATTACAACCTAGAAGATATAGGTCACCTTATGGCCAGTACATTGCAGCCGCGATTCACGCACTATCAGCGAGATAGCCAGGCAAGACTCGACAGAGCCTATATATCGTTAGATCTAGTGCCTTTTTGCGATAGCTATGTTGTACAGCCGGTGTCTTTTAGCGACCATAGCGCAGTATGGTTTACACTGGGGGGGTCGCCGTCCACTCCAATGAAACGGGCTGCTCGTCGAAGTCGAGGTGATTCAAAAAACCATTTATTAATAAACCTTTAACGTTAGGGCAACCAAGGGTAAAACACAATAACAAGTTCAACGAAGTTCGACACACAACTTCCGCGCCGGTCCTGCTATCCTTGGCCCCAGCGGACCGCACTCCGCGCACACCCACGCACCTCACGGCAGTTCGCCGGCCACTCCCCCCGCATCTTGTCGGCCGGCGCTTTTATAGCGGATCTGTGCGACGCGCGCACTTCTACTGCGCAGCACGTGTCGTGATCGGCTAACAGTGCGCGCGATTCCCACACATTCCCCCCCTGAGAAAGAAAGGCTCGCTGCCGGTTGTTTTCGCCGCCTTGAACGGCATCGTCCTTGGCCTTCGTCACCGTCCTCGGTCTCGCTGGCGATGTCACCCTTGACGACGATGTGGCCCTCATTATCGTCGGCGCCGTCTTGACCGCCTCGCTAGCCGTCGCATCTGTCGCGGTCTTTGTAGCTTCCGCCGGCCCCGCTCCCATCTTCTCCGATTCACGAAGAGCGCCACCCGGCTCGTGCTTACCGGACGGCACTGTAAGGTGGGTCTCTCGTGTGGGGCTGGCCAGCTCTTTCTCCCGCAGGCTGCACACGGGCTCCTTTTTCGTGGTCGCTTTTTCTGTCGTCTTCACGACTTTGCCAGCAGCCCATGGCCCAGGCGGAACGACATCCTTCGTCTCGGCCTCAGTGCCATCGGTGCCGTCCAACTTGGATTCCACCGCAGCTGCCGCCTTTCTTGAGGCCTTTGTCTGAGCGCAGACATCCCGGGCAGGATTCGGCGTGTCAGTGCTTCCCGAAATCACTTTCACCGCAGCCGCTTCGTTCTCGATCTCTTCGCCCGCGTCCATGTCGTCGTTGACCACGGCATGAACAACTGTGGCTTGCTCAGCCACGTGACTCACGTTTCCGAAATCTCTAGCAGAGTCGTCCGCGGCGTCGTTGTCGTCCCTGTCAGTTGCCGGGGCCTGGTCCACTGGCAGCTCCCCAACTGGAGCTTTCTCGCCAGCATTACTGACGTCTATGTTCCCGCCTTCTTGCGCCAGTGTGAATTCGCGCCCAACCGGAATCGGCGACCATCGCCCGTAGTCCATAGTCGGGACCGCAACGCCCCTCGCCGCGCAATAGGCCGCGGACTCGGCGTGGCCCCTCGCCGCGCAATACTTCGCTGAAGCCAGATCCAGACGCTCCATCGTCTCAAGAAGACTTTTGAGAGCAGCCTCCATTCTTGCTGGTCGTAGACCCGGCCGATTACACGTTGGGCGCCAGTTGTGGGGGGTCGGCGTCCACTCCAATGAAACGGGCTGCTCGTCGAAGTCGAGGTGATTCAAAAAACCATTTATTAATATAAACCTTTAACGTTAGGGCAACCAAGGGTAAAACACAATAACAAGTTCAACGAAGTTCGACACACAACTTCCGCGCCGGTCCTGCTATCCTTGGCCCCAGCGGACCGCACTCCGCGCACACCCACGCACCTCACGGCAGTTCGCCGGCCACTCCCCCCGCATCTTGTCGGCCGGCGCTTTTATAGCGGATCTGTGCGACGCGCGCACTTCTACTGCGCAGCACGTGTCGTGATCGGCTGGCAGTGCGCGCGATTCCCACAGTACCAAGCCCAAAAAACTGCGGTTTGATTGGGCGATGTGGAAGTTTAACGAAAAACACCTGGACGATGAGAAGTTTGTGAATGATGTTACCAGCCAGATTAGAAACTTGTTAAGAAATAAGTTTTTACATTACGCGGAAGCATGGGAAGACTTTAAGGTCCACGTGAAGATGGCTGCGATTGAGATAGGCACCACTAGACGCTATAAGGAAAAAATGAGAGAAAACGAGCTCCAGAAGGAACTCAATATCCTTATTTCAATGGATAGTGCGCAGCCGGGAAAGTATCGCGAAGAAATTAGAAAAATAAAAAGCGAGATGCAAGCCATTGACAGAGAAAAATATAGAGCAGCGGTTATTAGGGCACGTGCGGAAAGACTATGGGCTGATGGAACGTCGAACAAACGCGCTCTTGCTGATGAAAAGCGGTATGCGAGAAAAAATGCGATAGGACAGATTACTTATCGTGATGGTGTTACTTCTGACAAGAATATGATAGAACAGGCCTTCATAGAACATTAACGCCAATTGTTCGGGGTCCCAATCCATGCGGGAGATGAATATGAAGCATGGTGACGAGGTCAAAGCTAGTCTGGAGGAACCGATAAGCGTGCGGGAAATAGAACGCGCAATCGAAGAACTTCCTGCAGGCAAGTCGCCAGGTCCCGATGGATTAGGAGCTGCTTTCTACAAGGCATTTGCACCTTGGCTTGCTAAAGTATTGCAGCATGTATACGCGGAGGCATACGAAAAGCAACGGGTGCCGCCGTCTTTCAGGAGTGCGCACATGGTTTTAATACCTAAAACAGATGACCACAAGACGCTCTTATCGGTGGGGGGTTACAGGCCAATCAGCCTTACAAATACCGATTACAAGATATTCATGATATTCAAGGTGTTGGTAAAGAGACTTCAAGCAGTCGTAACTGAACTAGTCGGCCCGCACCAAACTAGCGGCATTAAAGGTCGCACGATTGCTACAAACACACACGTAGCACGAAGTGTTCTGGAGTGTTGCGATGCTTTCGCTGGACGCGTTGCTTTGTTGCAGCTTGACCTGGCGAAAGCCTTCGACCGCGTGTCCCACGATGTTCTTTTTCTTATTTTAGAGTACGTGAATGTTGGAAAAATAATTTTAGATGGCGTGAGAATGGCCTATGACCAATGTACTACACATATTATAATTAACAAGTCTCTCAGCGCAAAGCTTTCAGTGATGTCTTCCCTCAGACAAGGGTGTCCTCTAAGCCCATTGCTTTTCGCGCTATATTTCGAGCCCTTTTGTTTAGCAGTGATGCGCAATGAAAACATCCGAGGTTTCTAATTACAACGTGCTGAATTTAAAATACTGGCATACGCTGACGACATCGCGGTTTTCCGCGAGGATCGCGACAGCGTTCTTGAAGCTGTAAGCCTCGTAAAGACATACTGTGAGCAATCTGGAGCTCAGCTAAATTGGGAGAAGAGCCTCGGGATTTGGCACGGTCACTGGGACAACACACCGGCTCATTTTGCAAACGTCCGGTGGTCAACAACGCCGGCTAAGTACTTGGGTGTGCCCCTCGAGCACTATATGGACAGTAAGCAGTATTGGAGTGACGAGGCAGAGAGAATGAGGGAAAAAACAAAAGCTTGGCAGGGACGCGATTTATCATGTTTGGACGCGCTACCGTGTGTAATATTTTCTTAATGGCGAAAGTGTGGTACGTCTTGCAAATCCTATCTATGTGTCGTTCAAATGTGCAAAATATTGCACCGTGTTTTTTCCGTATTCATATGGGCTTCAAGTTGGGAGAGGGCAAGCAGAACCAATTTGTTTCGTTCCGTCCGCAGTGGTGGGCTAGGTCTGTCACATTTCCTTATCAGACAAATTGTGTCTCGTTTTCTTTTTTTTGCGTGAGCAGACAAACGATTTTCTGCGCACAGTGATTCAAGTTAGATTGGGGAAAGCACTGCCGCAATTTCTTGTAACTTCCGCAGATATGGCGGGAGGAAGCGTCACTGGCTATTTGCGTGAAGTGGTTGATTCTTTCCGTTTTTTATACACTCGCTTTTCAATGGAGTATTTGTGTTCTGTGACAAGAAAAACACTGTACAGAGATTTAGTTGATTCAATGCTGCCGATACCTTTGTACAGATCTGTAAACTGGGGAGGCCACGGAGACGATGTATTGAAACGGGTTAAAAAGATGCCAATTAGAACTTCTCAAAAAACGTTTTTCTTCAAGCTACATACAAACACGCTACCCGTAAAAACATGGCTTGATGAAAAAGGCATAGATGTACCATGGACTGTAAATTGCTTACTTTCCATCAAACCAGAACCCATCGAACATGCTTTCATCGACTGCTGGGATGCAATCTTCCACTGGGACGTCTTACAGCGGACCCTTAAAAAAGAACTACCGATTACGCCTTTGGGAATTCGCTTTTTACCAACAGATAATGCGGGGGGAGTTCCGTACGATATGTTTATGCTCCTTGGCCTCCACAGTCTATGGAAAACGAGAATGGCAGTTAGACATGTTGATGTGGATGACCGTTCGACGAGAGTCAACTTCATCGAAAGTATTGCGTATATTCGGGAAATATATCGCGCGCAGAGTGAACCACCCGTGTGGGTGGAGATTCTTGATGATTTAGTGAAACTTAAGAGATTTTAATAATGTAATGTTAGCCAAAGTGTGGTTGACATGTTTTAGCACGTACATATGTATTCCTTTGTAATGCATGCAGGCAATAAAGAAATAAAAAAGCCGAAATAGCTCAGTTTGGAGAGCGTTAGACTGAAGATCTAAAGGTCCCTGGTTCGATCCCGGGTTTCGGCAATCTCTTTTATTTTTTATGGAGCAGTACATATAGAAATGCCGTCGATTCATGCTCGAATGAAACATTTGCATTGTCTTGTACGTGTCATTAGTGATGAGGTGTTAATCAAAAGTGAATGTTACAAGCGCATCTTCTACATCAAAATGTCGAAATAAAAGAACGTGCGCTGCTTGAACACATTACAAGAAGGCACATTTCCCAAGTCAACATTGGCATTGTTCCGCTTTAGGTAGCTGTTAGTTCTGCCGAAATAGCTCATTCCACTTCCGGTTTTCGAGCGAAACGGTCGCGGGATGTTTGGCTCCGACGGAGCGGGTTCAGCGGCCCGAGTGGGCCGCGGTAACAGGGTTTTTGTTCCTAGTTCTGAGGATTATCAGGTGATTCTGCCCAATCTGCCTTCCGGACGCATCGTTACGAACACAGTTTTTATGCATGGCGATCCAAGAGCCCGGCCCTACCGCGTCGAAGATTACCGGGACACTCTGGCCAAGCTTGGTGCGCTCGCCGACGTTTTGGCGTTGGGGGCGTATCAAATGAACCACGTGTGGGCCGTGACAATGACGAGTGCTGACGCTGCTCGGAAATTGCTCTCTGCCGTCGACGTGAAGGTAAAGGATCGCCCATGTTTGCTCATCGACCCAAATAACCGCGAGGTTCGCTTGAAGCTACATTGGTTGCTGCACGGCGTGACCGATGAAGACGTGCGTGTGGCCTTGACTCCCTACGGGAAAGTATTGGAGGTGACGCGGGAGAAGTGGAGAGCGCAAGGCGTCACTGAAAAGGGCTCGACGACACGGTCTGTGGGGTTGAAGTTGCACTCCGACGTCAAGGTCGATGACATTCCGCACCAGCTCAAGATTGCCGGAGAGTTGACTCTTGTTGTTCTTCCGGGCCGTGCTCCGTTGTGCCTACGGTGCAAGAGTACTGGGCACATACGTCGAGACTGCCGAGTACCACGCTGCAATCGTTGTCGCCGCTTCGGCCACGAAGACGCGGATTGCGCAAGGACGTACGCCAGCGTTACCGGACCAGCCCAGGCAAACGACGTACTGGAGCACCTCATGGACGAGGCAGACTCAGAGGAAACAGCAGGAGTGAGCCCAAACTCGGCTGTCCAAGATGGGTCTTCAAGCTCACAAGAAGAGGGCCTGCGTGAAGCACCACGTAAGCCCGAAGCCGGGCTTCCACACGAAGGTGTAGAAGGAAGGAGTGAAAAGGTTGATGCAAGCAGCACCGGCGACACCTTTTCCAGCGGAACCGCTGAGACCTCCTCCAAGCCAGAACCGATGACTGTGATGGACAGCGACAGTGCCAGTGCGACGGGCAAGCGTCCCCACGACGCAGGGAAAAACGAGAAGGGGCCCAGTGCGGCCGCGACGGACGAGCCACCCGCCAAAACGACTCCCGCGCGGCGAGCTCTCCTTCGGCCACGGCCGAACATTCCAACGGAGCGCAAGACGGCGGAAACGCCGCCTTTGCCACCGTGAGGACTGTACTGGGGCAAGGCGTTCAGGAAGGAAGTGCAGCTGTGAGGTAAGCGCCATGCCCCTGGGTTCTTCACAGCCTTAAAATGATGCAAATAGAAAATTCAATCCGTGTGGCCACTCTAAATGTGCGTGGCCTTGCCTCAAGGAGAAAGCGATGTCAACTGTACCGACTAGTAAGCGACCTCGATCTTGACATTCTGGCAGTGCAGGAGACCAAAGTCGATGGCGACGAGGAAGCTGGGGGCATGGTGCGCCAATTCTTGTCGCGGTAATCTGCTATAGTTAGCCATGCCGTAGGAACTTCTTCCGGCTGTGTTCTCTTCGTCCGACAGAGTCTAGGTGCTAAAATAGAAGCCGTAACGTCATGTCCGTCTGGTCGGCTCATTGTGTGTGATCTCTTGCTTTCGTCTTTGGAATGGCGTGTAATTTGTTTGTACGCACCGACTGTTGCCGATGAAAGACGCGTATTTTTTGAACAGCTAAAACAGTATACCCAGTGTAACCGGCTCCTTATCATTATTGGCGACTTCAACTGCGTTCTTTCAGCCAATGACAAAACTAGTGCTCGACAGTACAAGGATGCAAGTACCGTTGTACTAAGCGATATAATAAGTGACCATGGCTTGGAGGATGTGGCCGAATGTCTCGGTGGTGGGAGGACTAAGCAGTACACCCACTTTCAGGCAGCCAGCCACGCCCGACTAGATAGGGCGTACGTGAGCCTTGATTTGGTGCCATTTTGCAAGGAATACCGTGTTAGCGCTGTTTCATTTAGTGATCACTGCTTGGTGAGCTTTCTAGTAGCTAGCACGAAAGAAAGGAAAAGGGGCTTCGAGTGGCAACTACGGAAATTGAATTCGAACCTGCTGAGCTATGAAAAGTTTATGGCGGAAGTAATGACGGAAGTTGAAGAAATGAAAGTTGTGGGTAAGAAGACGTTCAGAGAAAAATGGGAGAACTTCAAGCAGGCGGTCAAAATGAAGGCTTTGGAGCGCTCGAGTGCTATAAGCAGAGAAAAAGGAGCAGAAGAAAAGCAGATGCGCAGAAACCTGCAAAAATTGATCAGCGAAAAATGTAGGATGCCCGGCATGTTTATTGACGATATTCGCGCATTGAAACGTAAAATAGAACAGTTCGATATCGAAAGATACCGTGGTGCTATGGTGCGGGCAAGGGCCGAGAGACTGATAATGGGAGAAGCACCGTCAAAAAGGGCGTTGGGCTCAGAAAAGTGGCACGCGCGACGTAATCAGATAACAGAAATTGAACACGATGGTAAAGTCAGCGATGCAGCAGACGATATCGAGCGCGCTTTCTTTGAGCACTTCAATGGGTTATTCGCCGCCTGCTCAGTCGACGTCGACCGTTTTAAAAAAGTTTTTAACGCTGATGCCAAAGCTAGACAACAATACGAAAGAAATATTGGAGGAACCCATTTCAGAGGAGGAAGTAAAAAGTGCTGTAGAAAGTATGCATCCGGGGAAGTCCCCCGGCCCTGATGGTCTGACTTCCGCCTTTTATAAATGTTTCAATTTAGCAATATCACCAGTCTTAACCGACGTGTACAATGAGGCATTCGAGCTGAAAGTATTACCCCCGTCCTTTTCATCCTCCGACACTGTTCTTATACCGAAATCGGAAGACCCCGTTGCATTGCGCAGAGTAACTTATTACCGCCCAATCTGCCTCACTAATGGAGATTATAAGATATTTATGAAAATCCTAGCTAAGAGGTTGCAAACAGTCATTACAGAGCTCGTGGGGCCGCACCAGATGTGCGGCATTAAAGGCCGAACTATCTTCACTAATATACACGCAGCACGGAGTATCCTCGAATGCTGCGACGCTATTGGTGCACGAGTGGCAATGCTCCAAATCGACCTGGAGAAGGCTTTCGACAGGGTGCCTCATGAAATCCTTCTGTGCATTTTAGATCATGTGAATTTAGGTAAAATAGTTAGAGAGGGGGTTGCCATGGCGTACCGAGACTGCTCAACGCGGCTAATCGTTAACAAGGCGGTGGGGGAGCGCATCCCAGTCAAGCGTTCGGTCCGTCAAGGTTGCCCTCTCTCGCCCCTATTGTTCTGTTTGTACATAGAGTCTTTTTGTTTGAGTGTCGTAGAAAATGACAGTGTTCGCGGGTTTAAGCTGCATGAGGTTGAAGTCCGGCTGTTGGCATATGCGGACGATATTGCCATTTTTTGCACTGACTCAGACAGCATAATACAAGCTGTCAAATGTGTTAAAAGCTTCTGTGCTGCGAGCGGCAGCGCGGTAAACTGGGGCAAATGCCTGGGCTTTTGGCACGGTGACTGGCCAGAAACCCCAGACAGTTTTGCCAGCATGAGTTTTGTTACGACACCGGTGAAATACTTGGGTGCGCCCCTCGAGTGCTACAAAGACAGCGATTCGCACTGGAGGAGCGAAGTGGATAAACTGCGGGACAGAGTAAATAAGTGGAATGGCTGGAATTGGTCTATGTTTTCTAAAGCCACAATTTGCAATATCTTCTTAATGAGTAAAATTTGGTCCACCCTACAAGTCCTACATTGTTCAAGGGTAAACATCCAAAGATTTCACCGTGTGTTCGCAGTGTTCGTGTGGGCATCGTCTTGGGAAAGATCAAGTCGAACCAATTTATTTCTTCGAGTGCGAAATGGAGGACTGGGCTTGTCGCATTTGTTTTTAAGACAGGTAGTCAGTCGGTTTTATTTCTTTCGGGACGTTAACAACCCATTCCTGGGAACTGTCTGTCAACTTCGCCTGGGGCAACACTTTCCTAACATGGTTGTCTCAACCGGCAGTGTGCCCGGTGGTGTTTATGGTTTTCTTCACGAAGTTGTGCTTTCCTGTAGGTTTCTGTCAGCGCGGCTTTCACTTGAGTACTTGAGTGAAGTCAAGTGTAAAAAACTGTACAATGACCTATGTGATGTGTTTCTACCAGTGCCTTTATATCGGTCCCTTTACAATGTAGGCCATGGGCACATTGTACTAAAGCACGTCAAGGCCATGCTAATACCGCCAGGTGTTAAGAATTTCTTTTTTAAATTACACACCGCTACGCTGACTGTCAAATCGTGGATGGCTGAAAAGGGGTTTTATGTTCCTTGGGGCACGCATTGCATAATATGCAGAAAGGAGGAGACAAATGAGCATGTATTCCTGGACTGTTGGGATGCTGTCTTCCTTTGGGATGTGCTCCAGCGCACAATCCAAAAAGGTTTTCCCCTTGATGCACATGGGATCCGCTATTTGCCAATACAAAGTGACGACGGTACCCCATTCGACCTGATAATGCTTATGGCTTTTCATAGCATCTGGAAATCCAGAATGGCAGTCAGTCACGTTGATGTAGATGCACGATCGCCTACCCAGTACTTCAAAGAAAGCATGAGGGATTTTGTGCAGGAACAAAAGTTGCAGGAATTTACTCCAGAGTGGTTGCCACGCGTCGAATTATTATCGACGATGAAAACATTTTAACGCATGTGCGGCCACAACATTTGAGCGGTCGTTTTTTAACGATGTTTTTGATTGTGTTGTGTAAATATCTGTAAATATGTATATTGTTTATGTGGGCCAAAGACAGGCAATAATTAAAAAAAAGCCGCAATAGCTCAGTTGGGAGAGCGTTAGACTGAAGATCTAAAGGTACCTGGTTCGATCCTGGGTTTCGGCATCTGCCTCATCTCTTATTTTTTATAGAGCAGTACGTATAAGAATGGCGTCAATTCATGTTCGAAAGAAACATTTGTGTCGTCTTATCGTGTCATCAGTGATAAGCTGTTAATCAAAAGTGAATGTAACAAGTACGTCCTCTACATGAAAACGTCAAAATAAAACAACGCGCGCTGCTTGAACACATTACAAGAACGCACATTTCCGAAGTCAACATTGGCATTGTTCCGCTTTAGGTGCATTTTAGTTCTGCCGAAATAGCTCAGTTGGGAGAGCGTTAGACTGAAGATCTAAAGGTACCTGGTTCGATTCCGGGTTTCGGCATCTGCCTCATCTCTTTTATTTTTTATAGAGCAGTACATATAGGAATGGCGTCGATTCATGCTCCGAAGAAACATTTGTGTTCTCTTATACGTGTCATCAGTGATAAGCTGTTAATCGAAAGTGAATGTAACAAGTAGGTCCTCTACATGAAAACGTCAACATAAAAGAACACGCGCTGCTTGAACACATTACACGAACGCACATTTGTCAACACTGGCATTGTTCCGCTTTAGGTGCATGTTAGTTCTGCCGAAGTAACTCAGTTGGGAGAGCGATAGACTGAAGATCTAAAGGTACCTGGTTCGATTCCGGGTTTCGGCATCTGCCTCATCTCTTTTATTTTTTATAGAGCAGTACATATAGGAATGGCGTGGATTCATGCTCCAAAGAAACATTTATACGTGTCATCAGTGATAAGCTGTTAATCGAAAGTGAATGTAACAAGTACATCTTCTACATGAAAACGTCAAAAGAAAAGAACGCGCGCTGCTTGAACACATTACACGAACGCACATTTGTCAACACTGGCATTGTTCCGCTTTAGGTGCATGTTATTTCTGCCGAAATAACTCAGTTGGGAGAGCGTTAGACTGAAGATCTAAAGGTACCTGGTTCGATTCCGGGTTTCGGCATCTGCCTCATCTCTTTTATTTTTTATAGCGCAGTACATATAGGAATGGCGTGGATTCATGCTCCAAAGAAACATTTATGTTGTCTTATACGTGTCATCAGTGATAAGCTGTTAATCGAAAGTGAATGTAACAAGTACATCTTCTACATGAAAACGTCAAAAGAAAAGAACGCGCGCTGCTTGAACACATTACACGAACGCACATTTGTCAACACTGGCATTGTTCCGCTTTAGGTGCATGTTAGTTCTGCCGAAATAACTCAGTTGGGAGAGCGTTAGACTGAAGATCTAAAGGTACCTGGTTCGATTCCGGGTTTCGGCATCTGCCTCATCTCTTTTATTTTTTATAGCGCAGTACATATAGGAATGGCGTGGATTCATGCTCCAAAGAAACATTTATGTTGTCTTATACGTGTCATCAGTGATAAGCTGTTAATCGAAAGTGAATGTAACAAGTAGGTCCTCTACATGAAAACGTCAACATAAAAGAACACGCGCTGCTTGAACACATTACACGAACGCACATTTGTCAACACTGGCATTGTTCCGCTTTAGGTGCATGTTAGTTCTGCCGAAATAACTCAGTTGGGAGAGCGTTAGACTGAAGATCTAAAGGTACCTGGTTCGATTCCGGGTTTCGGCATCTGCCTCATCTCTTTTATTTTTTATAGAGCAGTACATATAGGAATGGCGTCGATTCATGCTCCGAAGAAACATTTGTGTTGTCTTATACGTGTCATCAGTGATAAGCTGTTAATCGAAAGTGAATGTAAGAAGTAGGTCCTCTACATGAAAACGTCAACATAAAAGAACACGCGCTGCTTGAACACATTACACGAACGCACATTTGTCAACACTGGCATTGTTCCGCTTTAGATGCATGTTAGTTCTGCCGAAATAACTCAGTTGGGAGAGCGTTAGACTGAAGATCTAAAGGTACCTGGTTCGATTCCGGGTTTCGGCATCTGCCTCATCTCTTTTATTTTTTATAGAGCAGTACATATAGGAATGGCGTGGATTCATGCTCCGAAGAAACATTTGTGTTGTCTTATACGTGTCATCAGTGATAAGCTGTTAATCGAAAGTGAATGTAACAAGTAGGTCCTCTACATGAAAACGTCAACATAAAAGAACACGCGCTGCTTGAACACATTACACGAACGCACATTTGTCAACACTGGCATTGTTCCGCTTTAGGTGCATGTTAGTTCTGCCGAAATAACTCAGTTGGGAGAGCGTTAAGCCTGTTTCACATGCAGCGATTTTGCTCCAAGAGCGGAGCGGCTGCCGTCGCGGAAGCCCAAAAACAGGTTTTAAGGGCGACCAAAGGGAGAGCATTTTGGGAAGTGATTTGAAGAGGGTCACGTGGTATGGGCTCTACGTCACGATATGACGACAACCACTCTACCACTCCGCCTGGCCTGGCTGGCCTGGCGCCGTCGTGTTTTGGTTTTAGCACAGAACATCTGTGTTTTAGTTTGTGTGTTGCATGTGCGCAATCTGACAGTCGGCGGTAGTGGTAGGGAAAGGGAACAACTTTATTTAGCGCGAGCCTCAGTCTTGGTCCGTTTTAGCGTGCAAGCAGTAGCACGGTTCGTGGTGGCGAGCGGTATGCGCGCGTCTGTGATTGTGGTTCCAGCGAGTGTTCAAGATCAGCTACACAACCGACAAAGCGACCTTTATTTGTGGCCTTCTGCATAGCCGTGCATCTTCCAGCGAGGGCTCAAGTTCAGCAGCACGGCCGATGAAGCATCCTACATATTCGACTTTCCGTGCAGCGGTGCATTCTTTATGAGCCCTCGGACAAAGCAGCTGTGTTGCGCTAGGTGGATGTCGTAGTGGCTTTGAGAGCTGTGCCAATAGGATATAGCATTGTCTATAATTAGTTTAGCGGTTTAATGATATTACAGGCCGCCGTGTGGATGTGGTTTGGCCTCAAAGATACTCGTGTCAGCTGTCGTGAACGTTCATGTTTGTTGAAGCGGATATGTGTATGCAAGCTTTCGTGCAAAAAAAATGCATGTCGACAGTATTAGATGGTGAGCATAAACGATTTTACTTCGCTTGTCTTAAAGCAAATGCAGGTGGTAGCAGGTAACATCTCTTCATTGGTTCACAAGGTTGGTACTACTGAAATGACATTATTAGCACGGAAAGCACATAACTAATGCAATAGGACGCAAGTATTTCAGATAAAAAATCGACAAAACTCGCGGACACCTTTCTGTGGCTATGCAGTGGAAGCTACTCGACTGAAAAGTACCGGGAACTAATTGATATAATGCAGTGCAGGAACCAAAACCTGCTTCTGTGTGTTATGGAGCTACAGGAAGTGCACAGTTTTGATCTCTTGTTCTGTTTTAAAATGGTATCAATGTGGAGCATGTTCTGGCAAATCATTGCAGTTCCACTAATCTCCTAATGCGCCTCGTACAGGGCACCTCTCGGGTTGTGCAATTGCCACTATTCAAACCAACTGACCACACGGACTTTTAGGCACAGTGGTATGCTAAGGCTCGAACGATGCAGCCTTGGCTGCATAGCCACAGAAAGAGTTTCACTAGTGTATGCAGGGTATTGCACGAGACCATCAGCATGTGAAGCATTATGGGCAGAACATAAGTGTTAAAAACATTTTAAGGAAGCTTGGTAGAAAAACATATGGCACAGTCATTGAAGAAAAGCCAGGTGGATAATAGACAGCATTGCTTGTGCTATATAGTGTACAAGCTCAGTCTACACAAATGAGAATCACAAGTGAAAAACAGTGCAAGTATACAGGGATGGAAAGGGGCACCTACACAAGCGCTGACTCACAACTGCGCTCATGTGTGTGCGCCCTTCCATCCATCTTGCGCTGTTTTTCGTTACAATGTTTCAAAACCAACGACTCTGCCAACAAGCATTCACAAGTGAAACTATGGCAGTCAATTATTTCGGAAAGAAATGACTGTGATTACACAATGCCGTCAACGTATTATGAATTACATATGCAGAATAAAAGTGTTAAAAGTCCACAAAAGTAAACATGGGCAGGCACTGTGTAATCTTTGATGCAGAGGGCTAGGAGAGAGTCACTTCACTGGTTTACAAACGTGACACTACATACACAATAGTGCATCTCTAATTGCACGCAAAGCACAGGTGTGGAACAATGGCACTGAAGTATTTTATTTTAAAAAATGACTATGCAGGGTATTGCACGAGATTATTTATCTGTGATGCACTGCACACAGAAAACACGTCATAAATATGCACTGGAGAAAACATACCGAGCAAACATGGCACATTCGTAAATGTCTAGGCAAATAGCAGTTGGCACATCTTCATTGGTTCTCGAACTCTGTACTATACACGCAATGAACAAGTGAAACGATTGCACTCAAGTGTTTTACAAAAAGGGACTGTACAGATATTGCTGGAGACATTCACTATGTGAGTCATTACAGGCAAACATGTTGAACATTGAGGAAGGCCTATAGCAAGCATTAGCAGCAAAACATTGCACTATTGTAAAAACAAGGCAAGTGGATTACACTAGGCTGCAATAAATGAGGATAAAATAAATAGTAATCAAGCTCAAATCAAACAAATGCATCTATATTCAAAAAGTCTCTAATATTTCCAAGACTGTTAACATGCTCAGGAAACATTGAGTGCTCACTATTGTGGTACCGGCTCTCGCATTTACAACTGGTATGATGTTTCTGTACATGACGCAAAGTATTAGAGAAGTATCATATGTAAGCCTGGGAGTATTTGCAGCTAGGTGTAACGGGTCTGTAATCTCTTAAGACGCATAGTACACCAAGAAATGCCTGAAAGTGTGCTGCCATAAATAGGAAGCACATCTCGTACAGACATCTGCTAATCAAGTGGCGGAGCTACATTAGTTGTTTGCCTAAGTTCTTCTGCCTTCTTTCCAACACGTCCACGAGAAGACCAGTGTTCACATTTTCCCCAATTCTTTAGCTTCAGTGCGCAAATGTTTTTTTGAGCAACACGTTTTCTTTTTATTGGTTTTCCTGAGCAACCTTTTATGGGTGATCCCCGCACTATGATGCCACTTGTGCTTGGCGTACTTTGAACCAATTTCTTTTCTCTTTCATTCAAAGTGTCAATTAATGCTTGAAGCTCAGTTGGATCGGTGCAGTACATTATGGCAGATTTTGTTCATTCTAAGCATTCTTGAGCCCTCTGCCTCAGCGAATGAAGACTTACGGATTTACTTTGCTTCAGCTCTTTTAATTGTACAGTTTCTCTGTCTTCCTGACAGCCCTCATTATGGCTGTTTTCACTATGATGTGTATCCTGTAATGCTCCCATGTTAGAAAGGGTTAAGTGAGAGCTGTCACGAAACTTTTGTGGAAGCTGTTCAAACGACCAGCCGTTCAAGTTTTGAAAAATGGCACAAAAATGTTTGCATGGTAGTTTGTGCCTTTTGAAGTCGGGGCATGAGCATTCAGGAGTGTTGAAACAGACTTTGTATGTGTCAGCAGATACACTAGATTTGACTGCAAACATGCCATGCTGAAGCAGAGGAGTGATGTTTCTGTGATCAATGTCTTCAGCAGCATGCATTCTGTTCATAATATGTTTTATCACTGTAGGTGGCCTGTTGTGTAGGTATTCAGGGACTGTGTTGTGATAAAGTCTGTACTCTGATGATCTTTTCATGTTTTCCTGGTAGTAGTGTGTCTGCCTGTCTGGGAGAAATTGCTTAATAAGGATTGAAAGCAGGCCACTCAAGCTCTTTCTCCCTCTGCAGCTCTTGAGGTAGTGCTCTTTCAGTAGCTTGTTTTGTGCCTCCGTTCCATTATTTGTTGTGACCACCACCCCTAGCTGAAGCCGATAAAACATTATCCATTTCTCTGCAAGCGGAAGCCATTGCCCTGATACATATGTTCTAAATTTTACATTCTTCCAAAATTCTGATTCAACCAGTTCTTTGTGGGCTTTTTCATATTCTTGAAGCGTTTCAGCATGTGCGATTTTGCGCAGCATGACCAATGCACCTTCACGATTTTCAATTCCATTTTCTTTTCGTCGTAGCCACCTCTCCCATGCCTGCTCCCTATGAAAATCACATATCATTACTTTTGACTCGGGAAACACAGTAGCAACAGCTGTCATCTCTGCCTGTGAACAGTCCATCATCCAATATTCTGGTACGAAATTGGGACACCACTTTCGAAACATTGCAAGTGCCTCTTGGATGCATGGTGATGTCTCAAACTGCACAATAAAAATTCCAGCGATCATATAGCCAATAGATGTTTTGACAACTATAAAAAAAGAGGGAGAGCATAATCTGTCGTCTTGTTTGTTGCATCGATTAGAGCCAAATTGCTGCCATATTTAGCCATGATTTCACCCATAAATTTTGACTGGTAACAAAACAGAAGTGTTTCCATGTACTCATTTGCCACTGATTCCTCCATGTCATCGGATTCTGTAGGGTTGCCAGATGTTTGCACTTCATTTTTTTGGTGAGGCCGAAAAAAGAATCTTGATTCTGGATCACCTTTTTCCAGCTCTAATACAAGTGCTGCAGCACTCTCCTGGTCAACATTACTTGCTCGTTCTTCCCGTAATGCTGCTTGGATGTGATTTGCAATGTCTGATTTTGTGGGGTGAAAAGCTCTGCATTTTGTACTAGGCACTTTTTTGCCAGCAAAAAGGACATCTTCAACATAGTATCGAATGCACTTTTCAACTTCCCTCACTGATGTTACACCGTTCGTGACAAGTTGGTGAATTTTGTTAATGATGTTTTTGTCTACTGCTTGTCCAAAACAAGCCAGATCATTGAAGTTGTGATTACAGTGTCCGGACATTTTTGTCATGCTTAGGTAAACGCGCTGTTCTGATGGAGGCTTCAGTCCTGATGATAGCTTACTGCTCAGTTCCCGGAGAGAGGCAGATTTCATAGTCTTCAGCCTGTTGCTGGTGCAGCCATCTGGTACTTCAATCTGAAACAACATGAATTCATTGATGTGGAGCTGTGAATTTCACCACACTGTTCACTGTTTATTTATTAATTATTTTACGATAACGTATGCAACGGCTTTTTTCAGCTCCACGAATAAATGATTTCATTGTGTTGTACCTAAAGATGCATATTTAATTTGTAATGCTTTAACATGAAGAATGTAAATTTATCTGTGAATTGAACTCAGTTAAGTCTGATTTTGTAGTACTAAGCATACAGTTCACAACGCCATGTGTCAAGGTAAAAAAAATTTATAGACAGCATGTGCTAGCATTTGACAGGCATGTACTGGCGTTTGTGAAACATCATGCAGGAAGATTTTACGTGCTATTGAATGCTATCCAGTGGTAATGACAACAACGCTTGTGAAAGGCCCTATGGAAATTTATTTTGCATAGCCTACCCATTGATGCTTCAGTATACAAATAAAAGAGCATACAGACATCTAATGGTGATCAAATGAGGTTGAACTTACTCTGTAACTTGTGAAGACTTCTACAACTTTAGCTTGCAGCATAGCTGTGCAACCTTTCTTCTTCGTGCCCTGCAGTTTGATTTTCTTTTTTGCAAAGGTGGATGTACTCCACTCGTTAAGAACAGGAGGTACCGTGTCTTCTGTGTTTTGCTGCACTTTGTGACGGTCTCTTCCATAGAGGCATTCCTTGTTTGTGACTCGCACTACACGAAATGGCATGTTCAATGACAGTGGTGTGTGACCTTTGCTTGTTGAGAACATCGGTTTGCCTGAAGACAAAAAGAAAACAAATAGAAATATTTTGCTTGTGACAAAGGCTCCTGCACACTCGCAATAAGCACGTTTCACATCGACACACTCAAATGCTAAGGAGTGCTGCAACTCTCAGCATCTATCTTATGCTGCTGTGGACTTTGTAAATGAGACAATAACGGCCCTGTGGTCTGTAAGCAAACATTTTTACATGCTTGAAAGAAAGGCATCTCTCATGCACTGGCCGACTAAAAGTTGTTAGTGTGCGTATTGAGTGCCAGGCCTTTGCAATTGTGTAGTATCCCTGGAGGGAAGATCTAGCATAAGGTCAAGGTGCTCGCTTTCACTGTAGCAATTGAAATATGCGGCATAATGGCATAATAGTGTCATCTTAGAGAAATAGGTACAGTTGTAATGCAGACAAAAGTATATTTAATTTCGGATTTCTCTCCTAGATGTTAAGTCACCATCCATACAATGTTTACATTACCCAGCTCATTCAGCTGCATTTGCAACATCTACCAGCTTTGCACTGACATCCAGGTGCTTTGTATGCAGCTGCATTAACTGCTCTTGAGTATTTAACTTTTTTATTTGAAGGGATCTTGGAGTAGGAAGATGTGCTGCCTTGTGATCATCCTTCTGACTTGATTGACAGTGACACAACATGAGTTTGTAAAAGCTGTTGACCTTAATTATCTGGCTAAAGAATCCTCAGTTATTTTTCCCTACATGCTTTGTTCCTCTGCAATTTTGTCTCAACCCAGACCCCTTTTTGCTGTCATTTGTAGATTTCTCCCAGAAGCGTACCCTGCACCTGGCTTTAAAGAATGGGTGTCGCGTAATAAGCGTATTAGCCGTACTCTCATAGTTTCCGCAGCAGGGGTCTTGCTTCTCAAGAACAGGCCTTTCAAGCTTGAGGTTTTAATCATAAAGGCACAATTCGGAAGGACTGACTGCTGGGCAATGTTCATAACTCATCTACTCATGGTTTTTCAACACTTGTTCATCTAACCACGCATATATATGTTTGTTTTTTCCATAAATTCTGAGTTGATGGTTTGTGCAGTGTTCCTTTCTCCTGTGTTGTTCTTTTGCGCACCACCGCACTAAAATAAAGGCTGTCTGTAACTGTGACAATAGCTACGCATCGCAGGCACGATGTTACACGTAAAGCGCGTAATAAAAAACACATTACGAAACAGGCAAAGGTGAGCCAAAGTACTTGCCTTTCTCGTCCGAAGATCCTTCACGTAGCCTTTCGTGCGAATCAGCAGTTTTGAAGGAAATACCCACAGTGAGCAGTTCTCTTTCCATCTCCGCGGCTTCTTTTTCTGATTGTACATAGCCAGACCAGCTTTGAACCTCATCTTTGAAACCACGCAAATACTTGCGCACAATCTCCTCTTCAGTTATGTTCGACTTCGTGCGCGATGGATCTTCCACATCCATCGTGCGATCTGCAACCAGCGCGAGGCAAGCTCACTCCGCAGCTCCCGCGCAAATGTTGCCGTTCAGACGCGCGCACAGCTCGCAACCACTGCAGGGCCGTGAAACGTGAAACCGTGAAACCAAACACTCGCTGAAACGGACCCGGACTGGGGTTCCCGCATTCCAGCGCACATACTACAAACACACACAAAACACGACAAGGAGACGCGTAGCAGTGAGTGGCAGTTTATTTGTAGTAATATTTACAAAAGAAGGAAAGGAAAATGAAAATTTCTACTGACGGCCGCACTGCGACTGTCTAGCTCGAACAGCTGACACGACGGTCATCATGCAGTGAATGATCGAGACGGGAGTAGAGGACAGAGTTATGTGCGACATATAACATGTGTACACAAGACTAGAGCACTGCACGGGCCGTAATTTTCGGCCCGGGCCCGGCCCGGGCCCGGACCTCGTTCAAATTTACCCGCCCGAACCCGGCCCGGTGACTCAAAATAAGACCCGGGCCCGGCCCGAACCCGAGAAAAAATTTCGCCTACCCGGCCCGGCCCGGCCCGACCACAGATCAGGCCCGACTGAGGCCCGACCCAGTAATCTAGGTGGTGATGCCCGAACATGGAATCGACAGCAGGGTGTTTTAAGTGGCAAATATCTAAGCTTTGTTGGCGCATGTTTTGCTAACAAATATACTTTAACATAGTTACGGTAATTTCTTGTAAAAAGGGGCTCACGGTGCAAACAGTTGAGCGGACATACTATGAATACAATGAATGTTTGTTCGGCAGTGGTATACTGTACCTATTTGTTCTGCATATACACTGGGGATCATGAAGGGTGTTTTGTAGCAGACATTGTAGCAAGAAAAGTGATTTGCAGCACGAGTTTAGTTTCGATAGGGAGCGCAATAACAACAAAGGATGGATTGATGGATGGATAAACTTTATTATGGCCCATCGGAACGCGCTCTAGCACGTTGCGGGCCGCTCCGACATCGGAACAGAAAGACCAAGTCTCTCTGCTTCGTCGCGGGCCCGTTCGCCTGCCCATATAGCTGCTCTTCTAGCGCGGAGCTGGTATATAATAGCAGCCTCCCATTTGGACAGCGCGATGGCTTCGCCGCCGCGTAACACGGAGCATCGCCAGAGCACGTGCTCTAGATTGGCTTGGCAGAGAACAAAACGCTCACTTCACTTTGTTTTATTGCACTTTATAACCTATTGTATTTTATAGCATGCTCTAGCCACAAAGCCAACCATGCACCCTTCTCGATATGTATAGTACCCGTCTTCACCATTGTAGCACCTTGCCAGAGCAAGAGAAACAGGGAGAAAAAACAAATTTGTGACCTTTGTTGTAAATACACTAATCTGGGCAAAGGTATGGAACCGCGTGCACCACGTGTATGCGTATAATCAACCGAAAGGAAGAAAAAACTATTTGTCATAGCACTATTTTCATACACCATACCACTGCTAGTATATACAGACTGTAAGTTTCTCATGGCATAGTTTACAGTTTACTTCTTCACATATTGTGCGAAAAATCAAAGTATCAAGAGATTCCCGATTTAAGCACGCCATGCGCTGTTGCATCACATATCCTGCCGCGCTAAAGCTTCTTGCACTGCTCGCGCTAGCCGGACGGGCGCACCACATCTGCCTTGCCAATTGCGAAGGCGTCGGCAGTCGTTGTTCTTAGCTTCCACCACTGGAGCAAATCTAGGATGTCTTTGTGGACCTCTGCAGAATGACCATAGCTGTCCAGCTCATCCCTTCACTTCTCTCGTTCCCGAACGTCGTGCCACTCTTCAATGTCGTTTATAAAACTCCTCTTTGAGGGCTTCTCCTTGTAGTTTTCAGCAGTGTATGTTATGCACGGTTTCCACCGTGCTCGTTTTATCCATATTATAATGGTTTATGCCTTCCCAGCTATGTTGTATCGGTAGAAGCTGGCCATTGGACTACGCGGTTAGGACTGGCAGGAAGTGGACGAAGCAATTTCGATATATTTTCGGGGTTCGCTCGAGTTTGGTAATAGATGCGCGACTAAGCTTCTCGAAGCTTACTCATTGGATGCATATGGTTCGAGGTAAGGGGACATCACCCGGCACGGAATCTGTCATTATCCTTTTTCAAGCCAGATATTTCGTCAAGCGAATATACTTCACCCCACACCTTGTTTAATGGACCTGTTCTATTCCTGCACATTCCAACGCTTTTGCGGCAGTATCATGTAGATCTCGCACTATATAGCGCACTATATAGGGCCTCAAACACGCGGCTCGCGAACCTCTCGCTAGCGGCTCTCCGCCCGCACATGACTGTCTTCATCCCATTTTTTTTTATAAGTATGTTCCTGAGATACACAGGCATGACAGATCCAAAGCATATTTTTCGTGAGGCACCCCCTGTGGTCACCGTGTGTTGATACATAACCGTGAAACAAAAGCTATATTTCAGAATCGGCGTCCAGATTTTAGTCACTATGGGTGATACGAAATGACTGGTTGCCCAGACGTGAAACAGAGACGTCCGTTAATGGCAATACTAAAGGCGAACTGCTGCGCCGGCCACGTGCACGTGCCCTCGATGACCATCGGTTTCCTCTTCTTCGATAGAGTCTGGCGCGCTCCAAGATGCTCCGTTCCGCACTATTTTGCAACAATATGTTGTTGGAATCCTGCCGCCAAATCCCCTTCAGAAATGATCCCGTGTATGAGATATGGGAAAGGTCTGCTGTGAAATAACGGTAGTTTTAAAACAACCTGTTCCCCCCTCCCACCCTCCTACCTTCGTCATTGCCCTAGCCTTTTGCAGGAGTTAATTTTCGCGAATGCGGCCCGTTAGCTGAGGTGAGTTTGAGAACCCTGATATGGCGGAACAAGACGAAAGCTCAGACGTTAACAATGTGGGCACACAAAGCAGGCTGTGCATGTCCATCACGCCCCTGATGACCACTGGGAGCCGTCACAGAGTCACGGAAAAACAATGTGCCTTTATAGGGATTCTATGTATCAAAACTCCGTGCAGTCTTATTGTTTTAGAGGGGGGTTGTACATTCAACAATGTATCCCCGCTTTGGAGCTCCTATTTTATTATATTACATTTATTACTGCGATTATAGAGTAACATTTGGGAAATAAAATAATAACGAAAGCAAATAAAGCACGGAATAGCGATATGTTACATATAAGTGCCTGGTCTATTTACTTTTAGCTCGCCCGTTTCAGATAAATCAAGTAGCTCATATGCAAGAAGCAAAAGAAGTTCAGTACTTATCCATCATAAAACTTCTCCAAAGAGCTTACCCCACATAAAAAAGCGTGTTTTCGAGATAAAATGTGGGACATATATGCATGCACAGCGTATGCGGAACAAGGCATATTAAAGAGAACAACGATTTTTCTATTATCAGTAAATTACTCTTTTACCATTCCAAAAGCACCACGCTCGCCGCGACAAGACTCTTGGTAAGAGAGAAAACTCCCATGAAAATGCAGGTAACGACGCCAACTTGAAATTCACGCAGCAAACTCCGTGACGTCATATATTCTGACGGCATCTACTGGGCCCTACGTAGTTTATAGTGGGTAAAAATGAAGTACATTGACCTCTGAGGGGGTCATAACACTTAACATACCAAATTTCTGGAAATTTCGTTGAGCCGATGTTCCCAAAATACGACGAATACAGTTTGAAATCCGTGACGTCACGTTCGGAGATTTCAGCGCGAAATTTGAAAATGGAACTTTGACCTTGATTTTCTCCTTTATTAATAAACTCATTGATGGTGAAATTAATGACGTTCGGGTTCTGAGAGTACACTTTATCGGTCTAAACAAATTCAGTGTTTCACTTTAGTGACCCTTTAAGAATGGTGCAAAGTCCAAGCGCGGCCCGACACGAGCCCGCCACCTCAAACCCGGGCCCGGCCCTAAGCCCGGAGCTTCAGGCCCGAGCCCGGCCCGGGCCCGCCGTGAAAACTACTTTACCCGGCCCGGCCCGGCCCACGGGCCGGGCCGGGCCCGGGTTTTCGGGTAGGCCCGAGCCCGTGCAGTGCTCTACACAAGACATAATGTCTCATAGTTCGCTTGTGAAATGACATAATGCAAGCGTATCAACTCGCTCAACTTTTCATCCTTTTTTTAAGTGACCTCTTCGACAGAGTTTGTAACCAGGCGCGCACACCGCCACGGAGAGGAGCCGGCAGACGCGCGTCGGCGCGGCCGGAGTCGTCGCAGACGCGTCGCAGTGAATGACGTCATATCGTGACGTAGTGGCTTACACCACGTGACCCTCTTCAAATCGCTTCCCAAAATGCTCTCCCGCGACCAAAGGACGCTGCGATCTTGTTCGCTCCATTTGGAAAAATTCGCTCGCGGCAGCGCGTCTAGAGCGTCTGCCCAAGGTCAACCAATGGAGGAGCAGTGACGTGAGGGGCACGTGACTGTAGGGATGGAGACGAGAGCAGAGCCATATATACCCTTCGGGAGAGTTTGGCGATTGTTTCATCTCGCCGCTCTCCGAGCTCCGCCCCAGCGCCGCCCTCTTCTCGTGACGTAAACGCTCTCTCCTAAGTGGCGACAGCGTGGCGCGGAGACCGGCGCAGCGCAGCCGCGTCGGAGAGACGCCGGCGCGCCGCACTTGAACGATCGCTGAGGAGCGCGCGCGTAGGTTACGAAGCTCTTGTGCGAAGCCGCGCGTATTCATGGCGACTGCTCCTCGCATTCAAGCGTGAATTTGTTGCGTGCGATGGGCTGCTGTTGCGCGGTTGGCTGTTCAAACCGCAGCGCGCAGGGTTTCCGCCTTTTTAGGCTTCCGAAGGAAAAGAAGCGACGACGCCTTTGTATCAGAAACATCAGACGCAGCAAATGGGCCCCGACCGACTGCTCCCGTGTTATGCGAGGTACATAGTTGAGTATATCGCTTGAATATTGCTGGCGTTGAAAGCAGTGTACCATTAACGCAAACTTACTATTTGTTGTGCAATGGGGCCCTTTCAGGCGATCGAACTTTAAAAATAATTTTATCACGCTGAAAGAAGGAGTTTTATGGTTCGCGTTTCGAACGCTTGGGCAGGTTGAAATTTTGCAGCGATCACGCTATAAGTTTGAAGCGTGATCTGTTGCGTTTACGTAATTTATCGCGCGTTCTGTGAACGAGCTTGGGATGTTACCGTGATGTTGTGAGGGGAAGATTTATTTCGATATCGCAGGTTAGTGCCGCCGCGCGTGTGTTGTACGTTATGTGGTCTGCGTTTCTGTGGCTGTCAGCCTACGGTGTCATTTACCGCTGTGTTGCCGCTTGTGTACATGCTACCAGTTTCACGTTTAATTCGCGCATGTAAATTAATCCGCGCCTCTGTGCTAAGCGAATGTGCCTTGCGCTTTTTAGTCATGCACGTATAGTGCACGATGTCTGTGCTCGTGCAGGAAGCTCTTTATAGCAAGGAGCCCTTATGTGCTCGATGAAATTTCGTGATTAGGAAGTATAGAGCGCGAAGAAGTTGAGCAGAAAAATGATTTTGTAAAGTAAACCAACAGGATGTCCGCTATCAGGCTAGCCGAACGAGGTATTGTTTTCATTTAACACGCGCCTACTGAGGGCCCTGCACCTGCTCTGACAAAAACCTTAGATGCCTCAGCAAACGCGAAAATTGACCGCCGGCGTCCGCGGCGTCAACACGAGGGTTGTCAAAAATCATCACGTAATGACGTGATCATACGACCAAAGATTTCGACGTCATCATGACGTCGAATAACGTGACTTCACGCGATGACGTCAGCACATGACCAGATGTGGTGTAGAAAGATTGCAGTGCCTCCGATCTTGGAGGCAGTGCAAAACAATGTTAGGTCACAAAGCTTTTGAGGGGGGGGGGGGGGGGGCGTGAGGAACAATACAGCAACTGAAGAAAATGAAGACGCACCAGGAGCGTGGCGTCTAAGTCATGCCCTTCATGACATGCGCGTCATGATTGTCATATTAAATCTTGCTATTTATGTTCGTCAGACAGCCACGTCGCGCAATACCAATTTTGGTGTATATCAAGCTAGCGAAAGGGCCGCCAGCGCACCATGAGCGTGGCACGTAAGTCATGTTATACATGACACGTGTCATGATTTTCATATTAACTCCAGTTATTTATGTTTGTCACACAGTCATGTCGCACACTACCTATTTTGGTGTATATCAAGCTAGCGAAACGGCCGCCAGAGCACCGCGAGCGTGGCACGTAAGTCATGTTATACATGACATGCGTGTCATGATTTCATATTAACTTCCGTTATGTATGTATCATAGTCATGTCGCGCACTACCAATTTCGGTGTATATCAAGCTAGCGAAACGGCCGCCAGCGCAGCATGAGCGTGGCATGTAGGTCATCTTATACATGACACGTGTGTCATGATTTTCGTATTAACTCCCGTTATTTATGTTCGTCACACAGTCATGTCGCGCAATACCAATTTTGGTGTACATCAAGCTAGTCAAACGTCCGCCAGCGCACCATGAACGTGACACGTAAGTCTTGCTGTACATGACATGCGTGTCATGATTTTCGTAATAACTACTGTTATTTATGTTCGCCATGCACTCTTGTCAAGCCATACTAATTTTGGTATATATCAAGTTAACGAAACGGCCGCAAGAGCACCAAGACTGTGGCATGTAAATCATGCTGTACATGACATCCATGTCATGATTTTCATGCTAGGACCAATGATTTATGTTTGTCATACAGTCACGTTATGCCATACCAATTTTGGTATACACCCCATGAACGAAACGGCCAGGAGAGAACAAATTCGTAGGCGGCTAGATAGATAGATAGACAGATACTGATAGATACGCTCAAAGTCGCAGAAGTTCGCTAAGAAGTGCTTCGCATTAAAAAAAAACAATATGGACGCAAACCCACAGGTCTTCATAGCTCGAAAAGTCACCGATGATCACGATACTCCCTCATGCAAATTCTGAGCGCAGCTTTGTGTTGAGGCAACGCGAACTGTGTTTGAATTTCTGGCTATCCGCATTGGAAGATTCGTTACGTATTGCCAAAGAAACTGCCAGTGCTCGAGTGCTACGCATGCCACTCTGTGCATTGCAGGCGTCATGGACATCCCCGTCACGACAAGCGAGAAAGTAGCAGCGTACCCACCAGCCCTGCATGCTCACGAGCTCCGACCGAAGGGCGAGCACGCATGACGGAGGAAGAAAGCGATGTTAGAGGCCAGTGGCTCGTGATATCGACAGAATCCGCGTTCGCTGTCTTTCGTCCTCGTTCGCTCTATCTGTTACGCCGACGACGCCGAACAACGCAGGAACAGACGCCTAAGAGCTGCGCTCTAAAAGCACAGCGCGTATCGTAGAACGTCGTGGCTCGAATCGGCGGGCACAACTCAGTTTCACGATTATTTGGACACGTCTAATTCACTCCATATTCTTCATTAAATTTGTATAACAATGTTCTTGCACAATTTCGCTTTCGCAATTTGTTTAGGAGCGCTTGATTTCACGAATGAACAGCGCGTACATAGCTTCAGCCGTGCGCCCGTCGCGCGGAAAGACTATATATGGCGGACGCCGCCGGAGCGGAGGCGTGGCGGTGACGTGAATAGCGTCATCGCCGCGCCGCGACGTCACCGCCCCGCCCATTCGCCAGACTCTCCCCATCGACGGCTCTGGACGAGAGCAGCCGCGCGCGCCGGGAGGAACTCGCTCCGACTCGGTTTCCTAGCAGACGACATTTGCTGTAACGAGCGGGCAGTGTAGAAAACGCCGTTCTTTTCCTTTTGTTGTTCTTTACTGCGCTTCCATCAAAGCAGACAAATCGTTTGCACGTGCCATTTTGTTCTTTTGTATTTTTATCTAATCGTGACACCAACATAGGTCCGGACAGGGGGAACCTACGACACTCCGCACTTGTTCGCAGCAGATGTTTGTTTTTTTGTTTTTTTACTACTCTGGTGCAGCACGTTCGAATAGTTTACTGTTTTCTTTTTCTTTTTTTTTAGTGGTCACATACCCCGAAGACGACAAATGCCGCCGCCTCTTTACTGCAGAATGTCAATAGGAAAAAAAAAAAAGAGACGAGCTCCTTCACAAACCCACAATGTCGTCGACTGGGCCGCTTGCATCCGGTTGCCGGCCCATACGGCGCACCAACGCCTTGCGGCATTCGAGAGCAAAAGCCACCGAAAGCCCTGTGAAAGCTTAAAACCCCCAAAACAAATTCTTTCTTTTGCTTTTCCATGGCCAAGTGTATGGGCGTGCAACATGACTTGCGTGGTAAAAAAAGAAAGCTGGAACAGAAATAAACGTGACTACTGAAGTTGTTTAATTGCACTCTGATACACTGCACATTTTCATCATTCAAGGTTTAGGCGCGTGAAAATCGATCACCGAAGTAGAAGGCTCGTGAAACTTGCAACCCAAGCGCACCAAAACAAGCGAGCCCGGAGAAAGGAAACCCGCGGATAACGGGCGCTTCCCAAAATCATCACTGCGCATCGCAGAGGCGCGCACCGCGCAAAATCGGTGCATGTGAAACGAAGCCGCGTCCGAGCGTCCTGCTGCCGCTCGATCGCCGCGGGCCCCGCCGCTCGGTCGCTCGCATGTGAAACAGGCTTTAGACTGACGATCTAAAGGTACCTGGTTCGATTCCGGGTTTCGGCATCTGCCTCATCTCTTTTATTTTTTATAGAGCAGTATATATAGGAATGGCGTGGATTCATGCTCCAAAGAAACATTTATGTTGTCTTATACGTGTCATCAGTGATAAGCTGTTAATCGAAAGTGAATGTAACAAGTACCTCTTCTACATGAAAACGTCAAAAGAAAAGAACGCGCGCTGCTTGAACACATTACAAGAACGCACATTTGTCAACGTTGGCATTGTTCCGCTTTAGGTGGATGTTAGTTCTGCCGAAAAAGCTGAGTTGGGAGCGCGTTAGACTGAAGATCTAAAGGTCCCTGGTTCGATCCCGGGTTTCGGCATATGTGTCATTTCTTTTCTTTGTTATGGTGCAGTGCATATTGTAACACAGAATTAAGGAGCACACTATACCAGCATAAAGTAGTTGAGACGAACTTGTGCCCGAGAAACAAACAATTCAGCGAAAGTGTCTGTGGCAGTTCCAGACGACAATGTCTCTTTTTTCTCTAGTTCCACACCTCTTCTCCTTCCCTTATTTTTCTTCGGTCTTACATGGGTCACGCGCAGCTGCTGTGGCATGGTTCATGTAGGCACGTGCTACTTTCCGCATTTGTACTCTGTTTCCTAAGTACGCCGTGAACAGTCGGGAGGGCGTAAGAATCGCTCAGCGCGCGTATAGTTTGACGGTAACTTGTGTCATTACCCCTCTTTCAAAAGTGCATCGTCCCGATGCTTCATACAAGCTGGTTTCCAGGCGATCGTTCATAATGCTTCTTGGTAAAAGCAGTTATCATGGAGGTGATGTGTTGTCTCGATTGTTCATTGCCTGTCATAATAAGGTTTCATTTTTACGACATGCACGATTTCTGTGCGATGCTGCCGTCGTGATGCAATTTCTTGTGCCTCCGGAGCAACTTCGTATTTCAGCGAACCAATCTGTCGAAAATTGCGGCCAAGCAGCTTTTCGCACTGGCCACGTACACGTACGGGAATCCACAACCAGTCTTTGTCTCCCGGTGCATAATGGACCTCTTCGTCGCAGATTTTATCGATGCGTGTCGACTTTTTGTCGCTCGTGAATACGATGTCGCGCAAGCTGTCTTGCTTCTTCTGCCCTTTGTATACAATCGCTGACATCATGGTCATTCTCGGACATCTCATCTACAGGTAGCATTGCATCTAAAGTGGTGGTGACTGTCCGGCCAAAACAAGTTGAAACGGCGTCGTACGGGTCGTCTCTTACAGTGCGGTATTGTAAGCGAGCGTTGCATACGGAAATATTTGGTGCCATGTTCGATGTTGTACGTCCACATACATCGACAGCATATCACCCAGCGTTCTCTTCAGTCGTTAGGTTAATTCATTTGTTTGTGGGTGATACGCTGCCGTTTTTCTATGACTGGTGTGCGTCAATTTCATGATGCACTTCGTCAAATCAGCCGTAAACGCGGTTCCTTGATCCGTAATCAGCACTGTAGGAGCACCATGACGCAGTACGATGTTGGTGACGAAGAATTCGGCGACTTCAACGGCCGTTCCGCTAACGAGAGACGCCGTCTCAGTATATCGAGTAAGATAGTTGCCACTATGATCCACCGCTTCCCTGATGACGAAGTAGAAAATGGGCCAAGTAAGTTCATTCCCACTTGTGCGAATGGGGCCTCTGGTGGCTCTATAGGTTGAAGGAGCCCTGTTGGTTTCAACGGTGGTGTCTTACGTCTTTGGCAGTCCCGACAAGTCCTGACGTAGTGTTGCAAAGAACTTAGACCAGCAACTTAGGCCAGTAATATTTAGAGCGAATACGTGCTACCGTTCTGCTTACTCCCAAGTGTCCCGCTGATGGGTCATCGTGGCAAGCCTCCAAGATCTCCGGGCGTAATACTGAAGGTACGACGAGCAGGAATGTCGTTGTATTGTGCTCAAAGTTCCTTTTATACAGGACGTTATTTCGGAGGACGAAAGCCGTCAAGCCGCGGGCAAAAACTCGTGGAACATCGACAAGGTGTCCTTTTAGGTAATTGATCAGTAGGAGTAATCCCGGGTCAGATTGCTGATGATGCGCCATCTGTGATGTCGTCACTGCTCCAAGAAATAGAAAATTTTGTCCATCTTCTGCGGAAGTAGAGACAGTGGGTTCAGTCGGTGCTCGCGACAAGCAATCAGCATCACTGTGCTTGCGACCGGATTTATATACGACGGTTACATCGTATTCCTGCAGCCGTAGGCGCCACCTCGCAAGCTCTCCAGACGGGTCCTTGAGATTAGCGAGCCAGCACAATGAATGATGATCACTAATGGATCGAAAAGGTCTACCGTATAAATATGGTCGAAACTTGCTGATGGCCCATATTACTGCGAGGCATTCTTTTTCTATCGCTGAATGGTTCACCTCAGCTTTGGAAAGAGTGCGACTATAACGCAATTACTCGTTCTTGTCCGTTTTGACACTGAATGAGTACGGCTCCGAGACCTAAATTGCTCGCATCGGTGTGCATATCCATGTCCGCTTCCTCGTCGAAATAGGCAAGAACTGGATGGCTCTAAAGACGCTTCCGTAGTTCACTGAACTGTTCACTAAGCCAGACGAAAGGCGTGTCAGCCTCGTTAGCGGTTCAGCGATCCGTGAAAAACTTTCGACGAATCGTCTGTAATAGGCACATAGTCATAAAAATCGCCTAACAGCCTTTTTATCCGTAGGCTTTGGAAATTTTGCCACTGCCACTGTCTTCTCCGGATCTGGGCGAACTCCCTCCAAGCTGATGACATATGGCCAAGATAAAGGAGCTCATGAAATCCGAAATGACATTTCTGTTGTTTTATCGTCAAACCTGCCGAATTGATGACGGTGAGCACAGCCTGTAGTCGTTCGATATGTTGCTTGAAGGTAGTCGAGAAAACCACAACGTCGTCAAGATAAACTAGGCTAGACTGCCATTTCAGACCGGAGAGCACTGTGCCGTCATCCCTTGGAAGGTGGCGGGTGCTGAACAAAGGCCAAATGGGAGTACCTTGAACTCGTATAAACCACCCGGTGTCACATATGGCGTCTTTTCACGATCTCTTTCTCTGCTGATATCCACTTTTAAGATCAAGCGCGGAAAAGTACTTCGCATCTCGCAGCCTATTAAGAGTGTCGTCAGTTCTTGCAACAGGGTAAACACCCCGTTTAGTGACGGCGTTCAGTTTCTGGTAATCTATGCAGAAACGTAAAGTCTGATCTTTTTCTTTACAACGTCAACAGGCGACGCCCATGGGCTTGCTGACGGTTGGATTACGTCGTCCCTAAGCATTTCTTTGTCTTGACTTCCGATAGCCTCTCTCTCTCTCTTGGCGACACTCTGTAGGAATGCTGGTATAAAGGCCTCACCGATTCGTCCACAATGATACGATGTTTGGCGATAGGTGTACGTCGAATTTGAGATGGCACCGAGAAGCATGCGGCGAATCCCTCACGAGGCTCTCAATATGTTCCTTTTGGTTGGGTAGTGGTCGTGCTTCAATGTCGATGGACGCAAGGACAGAATCTACATCCTTCACACCAGATGTCGTGGTATCAGAAACATTCACCTTCGTAACCTGGACGAAATCATCCAGACTGGCGATGACAGTTCCCTTTGCAATGTGTTGCACCTCGTTTCCAAAGTTTGTGAGCAAAACGTCGGTACATACATTCCACCGCGCAGCTGAACGAGGCCTTGGGCCAGACTCCTTTTTCAAGTACCAAGCCCGCATTGTTGTCGGCAACTTCTTCGAAGTCACTGAACGCTCTGCTCGTTACTGTAACTGATATGCTTGATCTCGGCGGTACCACGACGTTGTCCGTAATGCAGAGATCATAGACGTTTTCTTCTGTGTCGAAGGTTGCGATAGCGTGCCTTGTTGACAATGAGACACGATTCTCGCAAGTTGATCATAGCGCCGTTAGCCAGCAAGAAGTCCACGCCAATAATCAAGTCTCTTGAGCGGTTTGTTTGAACGGCGTCACAAGCAGCACAATTATGACGTGAAGAAAGGAAATGTGAAATCCAGTGCTTTGGCTGAGCATGCGACAGGTGGACACACAATCGACTGGGGGAGGGCACGTGTTCTCGCTAAAGAAAAAGGACTGTCATGGCGTCTTCATCTTGAGTCGCTCGTGATACAGACCGCAGTAGAGAGGTGGGCGAGTTGGAACTGATGCATTCATGGAAACTTTTCAGCGCGAACTGGACGGAGCACAAAGAAGAGAACCCAAGGCAGCGCTCGTCTTGTGTCCTCTTCTTTGTGCTCCGTCCAGTTCGCGCTGAAAAGTTTTCAAGAATGATACAGACCACACCACGCACTCTCAACAGGAGCGATGGTAATCTGCCGCCAGCTTATGCGCGCTGAACGCGTGACATATTCAAGCGTACACAAGGCAACTTGCTTGACACATGTTTTTGTAGCGTTAGCTACGCTGGCCTAGCCGGAGCCGATTTCGCGTGGATCCTCATGAGCCGTGCTGCGCATGCGCGAGGATCAGTGATGTCACATAGCTGGCTCACCGGAGCCGGCATCTCACGCGCTCTCCGCCACCGCCGCGCGCGACTCGGGCGTTCGGGAGGATTGGCGTCGTAGCCGCGGCAGACACACTGGCGCCGGCGCGCGCGCAGCTATTCGCCTTCGCTGTGCAGTCGCAGTCTGACACTGCGCTGGAGCCGCTTGATAGCGCCTCTGACTGGCGTTTGCAGGTGGGTAACGCCATGGAGGAGAGCGCAAATGCTGCTCGACGGCGCAGAAGAGCCGAGAAGCTTATTTCATCGGACCCCGAAGTAGTTGCCTGGCAATTAGCGGTTCAGCCTACGAAGAATGAATAGAAGAAGGCTAATAATCCTAGAGAATCTGGAAAGCTAAGAATAATTAGCTGAACCTTTGCTAACGCTACGTATATCCTGGCATAGCCGAGTTAAGCCACTGCAAATTTTTTCATTTCACTTGTGAACAAGGCTCCCGTGTGGGAGCCGAAACGGTTTTTTTCTGTGTTTTAATTTTCACTTTGGTGGGCGCAGTGCCTCGGGGTTTTTTACCTTCACAAAGTGTCTTGAGCATTCGGGCAGCACAATAAGACTAGCCGCGTACGTGAAACCCCGTATTCCGATTCTCGCGGTGCATATTCCCGTTGGGTCGATGAGGTGTCCTCCTGCTGTGCGAACTCGTGGTCCCTTCCAAGGTGTCAGCACTTTCTTCAGCGTCTTGGAAAGTTCACTACTGATCCCCGAGTAATGTGCACCTGTGTTCACCAGCTCGATGACTTCGTATCCATCAACAAATACACGTAAATCAGAAGTGACATCGTTATTACAGCACCGGTTGCCGAGTCTATCGTCGTCGATTGGAGTCAGCGATCGAGGTAATTACCCGTTACATAGTCCTTTTTTCGGCTTCTGAGGAAAGCCAGCGAAGGATGAGAAAAAGCTTGTGTCATGCATATCAGTTCTGTGGAAGCTGGCAAAAATTAGAAGGGTTCATGAAAGGGAAGAAATTCTCATTCGTACGTTCCGGTAGCATGAATGTTTCATCAACTGGGAAGCTTTCTTTCCGAGTGTCACGTGGACGTGACAGTAAAGAAAGCAAACACAGCCGGTAAAGATGAAACACTTTATTGGGCGAACCTGCGCCCAGGAAATAAAAAAAGCCAAAAAACAAGCAATACATGCTGTACTATGATAGCGGCGATCAGAGTCGTTGGCCGTCGGTAATCTGATAAAAGGGGGGACGCGCCGTCTTTTATGCATTATTGATCGATCCTTCCAGCGGTATCGCTGGTGCTCGCGTAAGCTTTCGAATAAACTTGACTAGTCGCGTAAGACAATCTGAAACAGTCGCGAAGCTTCTCAAACATTGCTGCGCGGCCTGCGCCGAGCGATATGCTAAGAGTTTTTGTCGGTGAAACCCGATCACATCAAAATAAATAAATAAGGGGGCGTGGCACGAGAAATCTTTATGGACTTTTATTGCAGCTTGATACTTCAAAACGTGTGGGCAAGAAGCGTTTCCCTTTCATAAACTTCTGTCTGCATCCTTGTTTCTGGCCTAGCTCATCACATTACATTTAAAAAAAAAGGCACAGCTCGCTGCAACGGTGATGCAGTGAATTCGATAGCAACCGAGTCGAATGCTATACGAAGAAAGGCTAGGTGCAAACTCTTGTAGCGTCCGATCTGTTGTAACTCAACGAAACGCCGGCGTAACGAAACGCGGCCGCTGCGGCGAGCGAAGCGACCTTCATGCTGTCTATAGCTTCAATGCAAATTTTACGATGAGAACGCAACCCGTACAAAGGTATGAACCGTCGATTTATCCCCTGCAAAGATACCACGCGTGCGACCGCGGGCGACCACGTCCGGCTGGTCTAAGTACGCATTTCCTGCTGGAGCGACGAAGCCTCCCTCCGACACCCCTCCATGCGCCTTAAACGCGACGGAGACGGCCGGCTAGATTCATCTCTGCTTGAGCCGCATTTGTCAGCTCTCGCGCGCTTTCACTCGCACAAAACATACGACGAAGGGGGCGATATTGTCGATTTGGACTTTACATGGAATATGACGGCGACGCCGACGACAACGGCAAAAATGCGCCTGGAGTGTCCATATAATTGCTATCGCAATAAAATTATGAGGCAACCTTATTTATGTACGGGCAAATGCATTATATGGCAACACACAAGCAGTGTAGGGGAGAATGAAACATCATACAAGTTTCAGAGCCCAAACGGCTGAGCATATACAAGCTGTCTTCATCAATATGGCTGGGAAAGCACGGAGGCAGCACTCTACTTGTTCCACTATTACAATTCGACCTTCAGTTGGATCGAAGGAAAGTGCATCTGCACAGTCATTGGCTGGACACATTGTCTCTGCCGTAACGTTTCCGGTGCAAAATAAACGATCCACCCCTTCCTTATTCAATTGAGCAGCCTCACAATAAAAGATAGATGCAATTGCTGATCTGTTCCCAATTTATTCTCAATTTACTTATACAACGTGAAAAGCACAATTGCTCAAGCAAAAATTGAGCACACATCTTGTGTACAATAAAGGCAGGCACTCACTACAACTTTAAAAAGTTCAATCGGACAAAAAGACAGACGTGACATGGCAAGGCACAAAAACAAGCACTTGGCGCTCACATTTTGTTCCTCTATCAGTGAAGTTTGCCGAGCTATACGTCTCAAAAATGACCCAGCACACAGCAGTCAACTTTCACTAACCTAACCCCACTGGAACACGGAAGGTGAGCTTAATTTGTCTAAAGTTTAAAATACAGTGCAGACTCATGAAATAGTCATGAATCAGCAGCTGCACGTTAACCAAAAAAAGCTTTCCAAAAGATTGCATTCATATTATGTCGGTGTGAGAATACATTAACTACTTTCAAATTAATGCCCGTTAGCTGCAGGAGGGTTGATGGGCCGTATTGGTATAACACATTGACAAGCATTAAGTGCGACAAACAATGAAGACAAACGATGCAAGATGGGTGCCCATATCACGTCCCTCTTTTCTCATCCCCATCGCATAGTACACAAGAATTATGGATCTAAATGGCACTTATAGCAAGAAATAGATTGAGCAAACTTAAATATAATGAGAAAGCACCTTGGCTATGAAAACACTCCGGATAAGTACTAGACCAGCAGAAGCATGAAAACTTCCTTTTCAAATTAGGCAAGACAGTCGTCGGAAGGCAACAGCCAGTGGCACCACAACGCTGCTAAGTGCTACAGCTATATTTTTGTCAGCAGGGCTGTAACGTTATATCTCTTATTGTCGGATGTTGTGTGCATCTAGGACAGATTCCACCCAGACAGCGGAATGGGGTACAATGCTGTCATATTTTTGACACACAAAATATTTTGTCACAAAGTTGGACGGTTGCAAAAGGAGAAATATGGCAGGCCAAGCAGGAGAACAGACTAAACTTGATGAAATTAGCATTACCTTTACTGGCACCAATCTGTGCACATATTCCTTTAACCACGTCTACTGTGAATCACAGATGGATTACACTTCTTGCAGCAGTAAATGTGACAACATACTGCCCCAATATTTCTGAGGAGCACTATTAACATTGCAGTGAAGAACAAGATAAAAACCAAGCACTAAGTCTGCCATTCTGTTCCATGCTTCTCTCATTTTTCGGATCTGTCCAGGAGGTAGCAATTCTGGTTCTGACATGAGTAGTGAATTCCAAACAAGTGGCCAACGTTGCATTAACTACACATCAACTGCATCTGGTTGCATATCCACCAGGATTGAGGTGCCCACCCAGCAGGTCAACATTTGTGACTCAGGTTGCGGGTGTAGTTTATCTGACCTTGGCCACCGACACCAGGTATGCCAAACACACTGAAAACATATGAACATTCTATGTCTAAACTTACAAACTTTGAGCAATACGTTCACATTACAACTACATGAGACGTACAAGTTTAGCCATCAAGTGCTAGCACTCCTACATTTCTTTTCTTGGCTTTAGAAATGTCTTCAATACTGTAATGCAGTAAAAATTACATGGTTATGGTGAAGTGGCGTGATCCACATGGCACAAACACAGTATAAGGTATACAGTGCTGCACAGTAAGGATTTGATCTTTATATTCAAGGGAAATGCATGCACTGTCATGCCTGTGCAAACTTCTAACAAGAAAAGCTAACCTATGGTGCACTTCTAAGATCAAAATGAAAACCGCATGATCCTCCCTTCTGCATCAATTGTGTGCAGTGCTACAATAGCTTGAATGCCAACTAAATAAAAAAAAAGGGCAGGGGGCAAACAACCTCTGTATCACTTTATTAGAAGCCCACGATCCTTTCTCAAGTCTATGCCTAGATTTCACTACTCAGAATCACTCCAAGGCGGTACTTTTTCCCATTCCAGAGAGCTCAACATGGAAGAAAAGCTACCACAATAAGGTACATTTACTGAGTGTCCAAGAAACTGCAGCTTTTTCATACTTACAGCCTCAAAAATACTGCACACAATTAATGAGAAAGGTTATAAAAGTGTCCTGTATGCTCTTCACATGTACAGCTCTGTCAGCTCCGCTTACGAGAGTAAAAATGTGTGCCAATGTTGCAAGGTTATGATCTAAGCATTATCATTTTCCTAGTACAATGCACCACATCACTTTCAAGAGCCTAAAATATGAGAATGCCACCCAAGCAAAGAAAAATGCGCACTAGCAAAAAAATGACAAAAATGTAAAGGATAAAGCGTGCAATAAAAGAACAGCTGCAACTAGCAAGGGGGTCCTTGCAAATCTCAGAATATATATATAATAAAATGGCATAAAAGCATACACACAATCAAGAAAAACCCAAGTGAAACAATTGATACACTGCAATTCAAAGACAGGTGGGGTGCTTACTAAAACTACCTGTCTACATAAGCTCACAAAGTTCATCTTAAAAACTTGATGCACACTGCAGTGATGCTGAACATGGCAAGGATGTCCAAATTATACAGTCCAAAGTAAACTATGAAATCGAACAGATTAACAGTCCACATAAGCCCAAGCATAACACAAGTAATCACCCAAAGTCCTTCATAGTCCAAATAAGCTGTTGTGCAGCAGGTTCACAGCCACAGTAGTAAAAAAAAACATTTCATGGCACCTTTCTGCTCCCAGATGTTTCTGAATGTCCCAAGCAAGAATCTCTCCTTCAAAACATTACTGTTATAAACACTCAAGGCAAACATTTAAAACAAATTAATTATACCCTATGCACACTATTTGCACCTACTCTGTACTGGCAAAAGAAAGCCATGGTAAAAAAATGGTCAGTCCTTGCACAATTAAAAACGGACAGTTTCACAGAACTACAGCTAGGATATGACAGATAATGCAGTAGAGGGCACCGGCACAATTCTGATGTTTCGTACGTTATTTTTTTTAACTTGTACAAACTTGTACCCACTAAGTACAAAGGATCAGTTCTATTGAACCCCATCCTAAGTAATGTCAGGCCATAATGAAAGACTGATAAGTTGGATAAAAAAAGAAAGCCCATTTTTCTATGCTTCTAACACGTCCAACAACACCAAAAGGCTCACTTCGCACTTTGACACGGAAAGTTAAGGCCACTCCATGGATCATTTCCACATCTTAAGGCTCCAAGTTAGAACACATAAAAAGCGTTTACTTGCTTCTTTCAAAACTGCTTCATTTTAGACCAGTATACAATGCACTGAGACTACACTGCTGAATAATCAATCCAGGCCGTACAATTAAATGCCTGACTGCATCCTTCCTAGAAGTTGTCTTTGTCTCAGCAGAGTTTTCACAAGTAGTCTCTTATTGTATTTGGAAAGTGGCCGAAACATTTGAATCTTAAAGGAATACTGACACGATTTTGCGGCACCGCAAAAGGGGCATTTTTTTTTTTTTGTTTCCTTGGCATGTAGTGTTAACGCTCTCCGCAGACCAGAGCCATGAAGCATGTATAACATATTTTAGTCTGATTTTAAAGTTTTCGTCGCCCAGCATCCGAAAGATAACCCCACCGCAATGGACATTATCATGACAAGTCAACATGGTTCACTGGATTTGCAAACACTGTGTCCTGGATGCAGCCGAAATTGCTGTCGGAGCCATTGGATATCAATTCACAATTCATTGTATATGTGCAACACGAATGACTAACAGCAAACTACAGAGTACTGCAAGAATGTTATGAGTTGCTGTCCCCACGTGACTTAGACCTACGTCACACTGTGCTTACATGTCACTGTGATACCACCCTCTCGACATACAAACCGAAAGTGGTTTTTTAAGGCAGTGGTATTAACAATATATTAGAAGCATTCCGAGCAACCACGATACACTTTTTAGTGTTCTTGTCACAAGCACTTTTGTTAAAAGCAACAATACTAAAATTTCTCAAATTTGTGTCAGTACTCCTTTAAAGGATAAAAGCATTTGTGTATAATAAGGCACCTGTTTAGGCAAAGGCCCCCATAGCAATGAAGTGATAAAATAGATACTATTGTATATGTGAAGAATGCAAGGGTTCGATGCCATCATTCCCAACTATTTCAAGACTTTTACGTGATTCCCAAGTTTCAGCACTGGAAATGGCAACAGGCTACTTAAATTTTTTTAAACCCTTTGGCAAAGGATGCCTTCCATTTTTGGCAACGGTATAGTATTGATTAGTGCTCAAGCTGAACTGATCACAAATGTTCGCAGAACACAGGCTTTAAACATCAAGTCGAATACTGAGCGGTATTGTACTTCCTTAAAGCACAAAAAAATGTCATAATGAAATAGGGAAAAAATAAAATCTTATTTCAAATATGTTTCGACTTGTGGACTACATGTATGTAGAAGGCAGGCTCTAATAATGGCAGCAACACCATATATTTCAGTTTTATCAAATATCTGAAGAGACTGATATCAAATTTCTTAACGCTTTGATACGGGACAGAATTATTTGATCCATGATTCCAATTTTGAATAATTCATACAACCCTACTATCTCTTCAAAGCAACCAGTGCTTCATTCCCTCCAAACACATAGTACTAAACACATAGTACTAACTAACTTGAACGCCTGCAATATCATACCACAGTGCTTTCTGAGTGGACGGTCGGCATGCCACACTACCCTGTTAATGCGCCTCATATGCCGAGTAGGGCCTTGCAAATGGACAACTAGAGTGTAGACCACGAGTGCATAGATCACGAAGTGAGGACCGTATCTGCAGTGCATACAACCGATATACCTCACGAAAATAGCTAAAAGTTGAACTGAAAGCCTGCACGCAGCTATCCTCAAAAAAGCCACTCGGGGTGCAAGGCCAGCGCTTCTGCATGACACTCATGCCACCTGCAGTGCACAGATAGCCAGCAGCTATGTGGAGAACTTCAGGATTTCAAGAAAACGCAGAGCATGCACAACTGTCTCTGGAAATACACTGCATAGCAGGAAAGAAAAAAAAGCCAACCTAAACAGACGCACGCCTTGGAATAAAAAAGACGGCTTGGGTGAGTTGATACGTCTCTACTTCATGTTTATATACATTGCGCAAATTAAGGACTGCACAATTGTTGAGGCATTAGTCACAATCTAATGACACAACCTTTTTTTCCCTTCTCTCACTCATCCTGACGACCTTGTCTGCATTCATTAAATTATCGAAACAATGTTACACACTAACATGCTACCACGAGCCACGCATGCCGCCGAAATGCCTTTGGAAAGCTGACGTTCCCACAAAAAAGTTATTTGCTTCACGATGTGCCTTTGGCTCAAACACATAGCAGGAATATATGCTAGGAGGAAAGGACTACAACAAGGAACGTCTACCACAAGCTACATTTTCTGGGAATCACAAAGAAAGATAACACTGGACATCATTCTTGCATAGCTTAATATTTTTGCAGTGCAGCAGCTGTACAAAGCAGAAGTGTTTGTTGACAATAAAATACGTGGATGAATTTGGCTTTGGTCATAAATGACTTGAAGCAGCACCTAAGGTTACAGTATCTTTATCAAGTTAGCGAAATTCATCCACACACTTGGAGTAGCAACAAGCACTAATAGTACTTTAGGCATGCTGCACTCTGATCGTGAATTGATGCCCCTGCCACAGCCTACCCTGGCGAAAGCATCATTTGTCAATAAGCAAAAGAAAAACGACATGAGAACACAAAACTGGCTGACTGACAAGTCTTCCCAAACCAATGCTATGCCAACACGAACATGATTTCGTAGTGCCAAGATTTATATAGGTTCTTTTTTTTTTTGTTTTTTCAATATGTCAATTTCAGTGCACACACATGCTCTGCACACTACAATGCTTAAGCCTCATTTCATCCCCATGAAAAGGCATTGTGGGACACGTGCCCTCAATATTTACATATGTGCAGCGTGGTTAGAAAAAAAACAGCTCAAAATTTGCACCATCAAAGTGATGGCAATGACCTGCACAAGTTTTAAAACCAAGGCAAAAAAGAACATTAGGGAGCCTTCAGCATGCAGAACTCTCCAGCTGAACTAAATTTTCGTAACCAAGGCATCTGAACAATCATGAATGGTAATGGCATAAAAGGACCCTTAGTTTTTAAAACATTCTTTTTCTGCCTTTAAGTGTTACACAAACAATGACTGAGGCAGTGAATCTTCCAAACCTGTTAATCATTTCCCCTTCACAAGCAATAGACATTTCATGTCACTTTGTGTCCATGATACATCCAAAATTAGTGTATCCAATTATGCCACTATGATCCACTGTACCGTCACGAAAGTTGCAAGGCCAAAGCACTTGGGTCCAGCCAATCTAAAAAGCTCTGTGTGGCAGTGCTGCAGCTTCTGGCACTAAGCTGACTAAACTGATATCTAGGCCTCTTAGTCCTCACCAGTAAAAGAAAAACAGAAAAAGTGTGAGATTAGCCAGGGCGAACATAACGCCGCCATATTGCTTTACTACCTGACCAGCCCCGAGAACATCTGAGACAAAAAGTACAGTCTTTGTCCAAAGTTTAAAAGGCAAGAATTACAGCAAGTACTACTCATGATTAAATTCTTCAATTCCAGGACATTTGCACAGTGTTCTTGTTCACACACCCTAAATTGTTGACACTTATAGTAGATGCAATTGCAAGCGCCTTTTTTTTTTCGGGCGCTCAACTTCACAACTTGCAGTACAGCACAAATTTAATAACGCATTGAGCCATACAGATTGCTAAGCTCGAAAAAGTTTGAGGACTGGATACAGATCAATATAGCTGTGTGCAGCATATATGTATTCACAAATGCACTTTACAGACACGTAGTCGTGCTTGGTGTGCACTATTAATATGACACGGTGTACCACCGCCACCATGTTATCACAATAGTTTCTAAACACTCCAGGAAAAGTGTACACACGGCTGAAACCTGGTTGAAACAATAAAGCCAGTGGTAAAGAAGTAGAAGGGCTCCGAAACATCATGTTCATGCACATTCACTAAATCAGCTCTGAAATTCTCACATTTTCCCGTGTTTTTTCAGAAAACAGGACTTTCATTCATCACTCAAAGCATCCTACGATGCTTCACTGCCATTTGTCCTTGACCACTCTGCATTGTATCATTCCATTTATCCTTAGTTGTTGTGAGGTAAGCACTTCTTGTCCTTGGAGAATAGGAAATGTTTCTCAATGGCAGCCACGAATATTCTGCATAGCAGCTTATCACTATAGACAGTCCTCAAACTTTTCTAATATATTTGCATATATTCCATACTGTCACAACAGGCCATCAAACACAAAAAAGAAAGCAAGGAACTAATTAGGAACATAACATTGTAAAAAGTAGGACGAAGAAGAAATGCACCGACACAAGTACAGCTGCTTCTATGTCAGTTTTCATTTCTACTAAGTCCTCTTTTCTTTCTTTTCACTCTCTTTTTTTTTGCTACTTTGACACTCTCACACGTAGGTATTAACTTGCCCTGATAAAAATCCTTTTGCAAGGGACTAGTTCAGCCAGTGCAACTGGCCAAATCAAAGAAACACCCAATGACATTATCTCACACACAGCTTTGGTCCTTTGAGGCAAAACGAGGGAGGATAGGTGAGGGTATGGCCCACATCCCAAACAAAAGCAAAGGCACACTCCCTAGGCCCGCCGCCCGAAGTAGACTAGCCGAGTGAGCGTGGATGTGATGGACGGCACCTGCTTCTTCCGGTCCATGTTGGGGTCGCCCGGCACACACGACTCGTAGTAAAGTGCAACACGGCGGCACACCACCGTCAGCATGGACAACAGGTCCACAGACCGTGCTCGCTCCTGGAGCACTGAGCACAGGGCCTGTATGAACCATGAGCCTTGCGATGTATTGCGCCACGAGTAGAATCCTGGAGGGAAAAGGATTGTCAAAAAAGGAAAGATGGGAGGAATGTCAGCCACTACATGGACTTCTCAAGGCACTTTTGAAGCAGCCAAATAGTTGTCGTAAAGTAAGTACTCTATATTGTGCAGTAGCTTTTAAATTATGCAATGTTCACACTCAATAATCAACAAAGGAAGGTGGTATTGCATACAGAAAACCAGAATGCAAACTAAAGTGCACTTGTAACCTCAATATACATGAAACAGGTTGCAAAACTATTACTGAAATAACAGTAAACAAAACTAAATTACCTATAAAAGCACTGCGGAGATTAATGTCTGTAAACTGATTTTAATGAAGAATAACTGTTTATTTATGGCACTAGCTGCTAGTGACATAGGGCCATAGCAGTGAGGTTGACCTCTCGTGACCCAAAAAAGGAGTCAAATGAAAGTCAGAAAAAATGACGGCAAATAGTAAAAGAAAACTATTGCCAATATGGAACAGTTGTAATACCTCCTGGCAATTCCATTCAAAAATATACTGTACTCAGCCTGTGTAAAGAATGTTACTGTTCTGATATCAACACTGCGCCTCTGCAAGTGAACTGCTCCTAACAGTATTGCAGTGATGCTACCGAGGACTTCTGATTTGGAGCAATTTTTGGAGCAGCAAAATTTCCGTTTTGGAGCACTTTGGAGCAGCAAAATTTTCATCTTGGAGCACTTTGGAGCAGATAATTTTGCATCTGGGAGCACTTTGGAGCAGCGAATTTTATATCGTGGAGTGCAATACAGAAGCATATTGCATTAGCATTCAAGCACCTGAGTATTATTATGGGGCTCTTATGAAGGCTAGAAATATTTCGATTAGGGGTGTGCGAATATCAAATTTTTCGAATACGAATCGAATACGAATATCCACCTTCGAATATCGAATCGAATATCGAATATCAAAGGAAAAATGCCTCCACAGTAACAATATTTTATTTAACATGTAGCTATTTAAAAAAAAACATTAACAACCTGACTGGCAACACAACATACACTGCTATCTCCAGAACACAATGTCCAGGCTAGCACAATGCACATCACAACACAAGCAAATAACACGGCACAATGAAAGTAATTACTAGATGTTGTCATGAAGAAATATGAGTTGCTCCACATGATCAGGCATCAGGCGCTCCCTTGTAACAGAGACAACCCCGCACCCCCCTGCCACTGAAAAGGCACGCTCGCTTGGAACAGAAGTGGCTGGTATTGGGAGTTACATGGGGCAAAGCTTTGCCAGACTGGGGTATCTGAACAGTCCGCCACCAGTCGCGTGGGTCACTGTCTTTCTTCAGAAGTGGTCCCGCATAGTGAACGAGTGGTAGCGCGGCACGTTACGGCTGCATAATATTGAAAATGTACGGTTACATGATCGCCAACAGCGCTGCACGTCGGAGATGCACCACCAATAAATCATACGTATTGGGGCACTTGTTGCAGGCAGATATCGTGCCTCCGTGTACTTACAATGTTTATCGCTCCTCTCGGCAACGTTTTTAGCGATACGAACGCAGCAGAAATGTGGAAGACGAGTTATGTTATGCATGATAATCGAATCGCATATTCGAATTTTTCGAATATTCGAAGTTATCGAATATTCAAAACTTTTCGAACACGTGATTTTCGAATCGAATACGAATATTTCGAATGTAATATTCGACGAATATTTGAAACTTTCGGATATTCGCACACCCCTAATTTCGATTCATTTTAAATCTCATGGAAAAAATGATCTCAGGAGCATAGGCGTGCGCACAGGGGGGGGGGGGGGCGGCGGCCACCCTGCCCCCCCTAATCACCTAAGAGGGGGGGGGGGGCGCAAAATCTGACCCGTACATTGACCCTTGCGATAGCAATTCTATGGACACCCTTGGCGGATTTTTGCCGTCGCCGTTGCCGTAATTTTCCGTATAAAGTCCAAATTAATAACATCACCACGCGCATTCTAGCCGCGGGTAAAAGCTCGCGAGCGCTGGCGACGAACGCGGCTGAAGCGGAGATTAAACTAGCCGGCCGTCTGTCTCCGCCGCACGGACAGCGCATGAGATAACATCTTCCCGCGTGCGGGCCTGCCGTCGATTGCTCATCAAACAGAGAAGAAACGCCCCGCCCGTTTTTCGTAAGGAGCATGAAGGGACGCCAGGGGAGCGGAAGGGGGGGGGGGACCGCATCGTTCGAAGGGCGCAGTCGCTTGCGCGCGCGCTATCTCGAGGCATCAGGAGACGGCTCGTAAACTTGCTGTGCTCTCAACGCTTACTTCGCGTTTAGAGAACTCAGAGCAAGAAAACGCTTCGGTTCCTGGAGGGGCCATATTCCCTTGAACCAGCGTTTTGTTGAGTTACGCGAGATCGGATGCAAGAGAGTTAGCTGCTAGTCTTACTTCGTTTCACAATACATTTTTTTTGGTATCGCATTCATTGCTTCGCTCTTAAGCGAAACTTAGTTTTTTAAATGCGAATGCATTTCTTAGTCGGGCTATGTGAGGCATCCGGCGTTGTCCGCGCGCCGGCAGGTGTTATCTCTCTGCTCTCACTCCCTCTCCCATAGCAACAGATGCGGGCGCGCGCGCTTACCCTCGCCCCTAGCAACCGGAGCATGTGTTGCGAGAGTGTAGGAGAGGGTAGGTGCAGTGCTTCGCCGCTCCTTCTCTCGCCGTTCGCTCTCTCTCCTCCCTGCGCCACCGCCTCAATGCAGTGCGTTTGAAACGCGTTTGTAGCGTTTGTGCTGCCTTGGCACAGCCTGAAAATAGCGCGTTCTAAACACGTTTGTGCTGCATTGAAGGAGGTGGCAACATCCCTGAGGTGATTACGAACGCACGTAGGAAGCATTCGTTGAAAGAGGCGCCCTAAAGGGAGACACTTGAGCGCGTCGATGTGTCCAGCTTTACGCCATTAAAATTACTACCCCATGTACTCTCGGCGCAAGAAATGCATTCGCATTTCCTCACGATTCCCTTCGGGGAGGTGGGGGCATTTTTTTAACCGTTAGCTATTGACCCCCGAAAGCGAGGGGCGGACGTGTAACATGGCGTAGCCGCTTCACTGTGGGCCATCAACGACGAGCCCGCTACTGACAGCTGCCCATTTGCGGCTGCTCCGACCAGGGGATATTATTTTACTAATGAGATGACATTTTTAAAAAAGCAAGCAAAAAATTCGAATTGGAACCCTAGCACGTGAGCTCGAAAGGGCAGGGCCTTTTAGGGCTATTTACCGCAGAGTGATTACAAACTCAGACGTGCTGGCGGAAGGAATTACGAAAAAGCGGTTCTGGATGAAGATCCATGGATAAAGTACATCTGAGGAAAGGTGTCAACGCGTTTCCACCGTTCGTGTGCTCTTTCCATAAACGCGAAGCAAGGAAAATTCGATATTGTCCCATATATCTACTGCGAGCGATCCCAGATTTCATTCCGCGATGTCCGGAAACAGACAGACACAGAAGTGACAGACATTTTAGCGGCACTCATGTGGTTATTACTGAACATTGCTTTCCTTACGTGCCGTGCGACGCTTGAAACGAGCTATCAGCAGCGTTTCTGGAACAGACGCCGTCGCACTTTCTCGCTACCGATAGGCCTAGACGTCACGAGCCTCTGCGGAGAGCGCGTTTTGCTGTCAAGCCGACTTGCAGAACAGAAGCTGCGTCGGCACCGTGCATGGCATCGTGCCTTACTCGGAACGCACGCGCGAGCGCTATTTATTCAGCGGAATAATTCTTGGTCCATGATTGCGACTTTATTGGCAGCCCCAAGATCGAGCTGCACATGTTCTGACGTGCCGGCGGTGCGATTGCCGGTGATAGACGCCCCCAAACCCGAGACTTTGGCGCAGTTTGACGCAAATTTCGTCGATATTATCAGGATGGCGCAGTAAATACAATTTGGCGCACTTTGGCGCAGTTGGCGCAGGAGTGGAACCACTGGTATTGCCATTAGTTCTCCCGTCATTGAAAACATTCATGCCAACAAAAGAGCACTGTTTTCGCAGAAGCTGCCACACAAGGTATAACAGAACTGCTGCAATAAGCACTGCAGAAAGGCAACGACATCCATGGGTGAATGTTGCACCTTGGTGGAGCGAGACACCCGCCAGTGGAACACCTTCGCGCGTTCACGACTCAAGCTACAAGCCTCTGCCTCCTGCGTTCCTGAAACGCAGTGTGGTAGTGTATGCATGAGCACAGGCACAGGTTACCCTATTACTGGGGAGCACACACCTGCAGTTTCTCACCTCAATTGACGACGCTTTGAAGGAGTGCATATGGAGTACCAGTGTTTATTATGTGCTTGTTGATGCTATCTTTGTGTGGGATTCATCCCCCATATGCTGTGTCCAAGTATACGTTAACAACTTCAGCGACCACAAGGGCGCAAATCATGATCATGGGCGTTAGTCGTCGGGATGGAGACGTGCCACTAGGCATCAACATGGGTGCGTCCACGTCAAACAGTGCTATAGCGGCCAAACACCAATGGACATTGTACAAGCTCTCATATATCAATGCACAATAAACAATCAACTACATCTGGGAAGATACATTTCACTATTGTGATCTACCGATTCCTATGACAGAGGGATCAGCCATGATTTTTTTGCATTTAGCACGGCAAATGGCACCACGCTGGCAACACATCTATTAAGACTGCATGGTCGCCACTTGTGGTCATAATCAACCACAAATTTATCTGAAACAGTCGCAGTGAGCACCAGTACATGTTCATACAGTGCTCAGTATGAAAATGCAATGGCCACTTGCACTAACTCTTTCGTTACCACGCCTATTCAAATCGATCACCGGTGATCGACGAAAAAAGCTGCCGATTTTGACGCGTTAAAAATTTTTCCCGTGCATGCTGCGGCATCTCGCGTTTAGTTCTGGGACTGCTCTTCTACAATCCGTTTAAATGTTCCCGCTCTGACGACGTTACGATTTTTGACGGAGTTTTTCGCGAACGAATGCGCATGTGTTACTGGAAAAGGGGGCGTGGCTGCCACACTCGGGAAAAAAATGCGCTGCTCACGTTTGAGCTCCGTTATTATCAACATTTTGGTATCAAATGATTCCTAAGAAGTCAATTATCAAATTGTGTCGTCAGTTTTGCGAGGTAATAAATTTTGGCTGTGATAATTACATGAAAACGACACCTGCTACTCACTAGCGAGCTTTGCTTCCGAGTTTGCGCAATATTATTCAAATACAGCTCGTTTCTGAAGGTCCGTCGCGTCTCTAACTTGTTGACCTGGCCTTTTTAGCCAGTTTGCAGCAGTTTTGGTTTCGTTTCTTTTTATCTACGCGAGAGGGGCACATCGGGCGTTAGTGTCGGCGCGCGCGGCAATCTCTCGGCCGCTCCCATGGCGTCGTCAACCCGCGGGGCTGCGTCGCGGGAAAAATGTTCCACTCGAAAGCGTGCTCAACCCGCTCACGAATTTAGTGAAGCTGAGTCGAGCTATGAGTCCGAAGACGACACCAGCTCATCTTCAAGCGCTGACAGCGACGTTGCTTCGAGCCAGCCCGGGCCATCCTCAGCTGTGTACCGGTAAGTTTCGTTTCGGCCTTGAGCGGTCTCGTCCGTCGGAAGCGCTTATCTGCCGATCTCGGTGCACGACCTTTGAGGTGTCCTGGTTATCTGCAGGATACGCACAGCGCTTGGACAGGATGTGCTGCCGCCGGCAGCCAGAAAGCTTCAATTTTCACCAAGAAGGCCGCCCGGCGCGCATCTCGGCCCGGCACACCGGAGCAGCGCAAGACGTTTCACGACGGCGCGCGATTTTTTTCCCTGTTTTTCACAGCAGAGGTAATCAGGACCATCTGCGAATATACTAACAAATATGCTTGGATGCATATCTTGGGCCTTCCGACGTATGCCGAAAAAGATGCTGACGTATGCCGACGTATGCCAAAAAAAGTGCAGCACCACCCCAAAAAGATGCCGAAAAGGAAAAACTGCCGCAAGTGCTATGAGGAATGCAAAGTTGAAAAAAAACGAACATTCTTTGTGAAACCTGTGGCGTCCACCTGTGCTTCACGAAAACAAGAAACTGCTTCACCGCATGGCACGAGCGGTGAAGCAGTTTTGGTCTGCAGTATTTTTGATCTGTGTGAAAAATGGCTTTATGCAGATTGTTTATTTTTCTTTTAGAATATTCCTAGACCAATTCCCTTCGAAATGTATATTTTGAATTTTGTTTGTTCGTAATATTTTTGTAGATATTGTGTTTTGTTTGTACTGTTTTTCTCAAGTTCCTGCAAAAGTGGTAGATTTCAGATTTTTTATAAGTTTTGTAACATCTTTTTTGTTTTGAAACTTGTGTTATCTATAAAGAGCAATTCATTATGCACAATTTGGTGTGCTGCAATGTTACCTAGAGCATTATTTATACTAGCAATAAATTCCTTCCTCAGACCTATAAAGAATGGCCATTTTCATGCGGTAACGAAAGAGCTAAGCACCCACAGTGCATACCTCCCAGTAGCATGCATATAACAGACTGCTGGTCCCAAAATGAATTGGAATATTCAACACAGTGTGCCACTGATTTCATAACATCATGGTTATAGTAGTACAGTCTTACTGACCTGGCACTGTTGAGTAGGCAGCCAGGAAGTCAGCATGTGTCGGGATGCGGTAGATCTGGCCCGGTGAATCAGACGTTTCCAAGACTGCCGGAGTGCCTTCATCCAACCTGTCACCGCGGCAAGCCTACAAGGGAAGACACAATGGCATTGCCAACTCAGCATCCCAGCTACTGGTCGGCTGTAGTCATTGAAAGAAAACTATCTCTTTTAACTATCAAGCACTGTGCTTGACTGGGCTGGTTGGTACACTATGAAAGGGGATGAGTGGTGCACACGAGAGATAAAAAGATGCTTTCCACATACAACTACAATGTGTATCTTGTGTCAGTGTGCCCTCCATTTCTCTTCACAGCAGTGAAACTAGATACCTACTGGAAAATAGTGTGACAGCTTGCTTAGAAGGTGCTCGAAATGATTATCATTGTTGTATGACTTTTTTTTAGGTGCATGTGCACATTCTGCTTTTTGTTCTGTTGCCTGCACAGATTCCTGCTCCTTATATACTGTGGTTTATTTGCAATAAGCTTTGGTTGCTAGTCAGTGCCATGTCTGTCGTCGTCACTTCGTCCTGTCCGAAGCGCTGTTTCAATCTGTTGTGTCGTGCGACCCCTGGTGGCATGCGAAAACACAAGTGTGGTAAAGGACCCTGTACATGCCACTGGTTGGGGCTGGGCCTCCCCCATGCCTGTTTGCTGCCACCAACCCGATGTGGCCATGCTCCTCATGTGACCTGTGTCTCGCTGACCAATCGCCCTTCCTCCCCATCCATAAAACCACCTGCAATAAACGCGGGAGATCAGTCTCCAGTCAGCCTCGCCGAAGCTCGGTCTACTAGTTGTCACTCTATGCACCCTCCCATTGCACCTAGAGTTACTGTATATGCTACCTTTAGGTAGCAGAGTTGCGCATAGGTCCGCCTAGCAACCACAGCTATGCGGTGAAGTCGCACTTCGTTTTTGCAGGCGACATGCCTACCGTGTCGCCGATTAACATGTCAGGCGGTTTGAAGACCGGCGATAAACATTCACTGTTGATGACAAGTGTTAATTCAGTTCACTGGCGCGGCGGCGTCGAGAAATACAACAATTAGCCCGAGCGTCAGCTTCTCCGCAATGCATGGCTGCTAGCGGCATTTGGAAGACAGATGCGCAACTCTGCTACCTAAAGGTAGCATATACAGTAACTCTAGTTGCACCCACTGCACCCCCCCGTGGCATGTACAGGGACCTTTACCGCACTGGTGTTTTCGCATGCCACCAGGGGTCGCACGACACCAACACAATCCCTTTAAAAAAAATAACCAAATTCACACCATACCTTTTTTTTTTTCAAATGTAAATACACCACATTTCTTGTACGTGCCCACGACTTACAAATAAGATAAAAATAATAATTACATTAACTGAACCCAGTTTAACGAACAATTTCCCACACAAAAATCGAATGCTGCTAACCTGAATGAAGAACAGCTTGGGTTTACCAAGCAGAGTGGGGCAAACGTTGCCACGGAAAGGGTCCATCACACTGTCCACCGGGAACTTTCCATCAGTTGCGTAAAGAATGTCACGGTCACCATGTGTCAGGATGCAGCAAACAAAGCAGTCATCGTCACTGTAGTCCTGTTGGCCCACTGCAAAAGCAGCAAATGAAGTATATTTACAGTCTATACCTCTGTCTGAACATCAGAATCAACAACAAGCTTTCGCCACTGCCCTCACTGTTATAGCAGGTGTTAGCGTACATTACTCAAATAAATGCATTAGTTTAAAATAAATCTCTTAAAACAATGCATACAACTAAAAAAAATGACATATGGTCACAGACCGATAATTAGAACTTGGTTGCAACCGCCCAAAAGCCTGAATAATCAACAACAGAAAACAAGTGACTTCATTTCACAAGTGGCCAGAAAAGGTTGTCAGCATACATTTTCCCACACATTCCCATTCCCGCAATTTGGGGCAACATTCTCCAGCTATCCTGCCCTAGGATTCCGCATCATTTTTGCACGATTTCACGTGATCCTGCACCAAATGCAACAAAGTATATGGTCAGTATCGTTCCCGTCACTGTGAGGTCTTTTCACAGAGCTAGAAACGCTACCAGCCATCTAATTTCACATCTCCCCTGCCAGCCAACCTCTCCTCCTTTCTTTTGATTAAACATCTTCCACTGCCAGTCAGGTGAAACCTCGCAAGACAGATCACTCAAGCATACCCCACCTGGAAACGTTTGTATCTTGACCTACAGGTGGATTAAATCAAGGGCAACACTTTTGCCAAATCTCCATCCCCTAGCAACATATCAGAAGTTGACAGTACTGCAATAGCTCAATGATAGCAGGGTTCCCTTGCAACAGTCACTACTTAGCACTTCCTAGACTAAATCCCACCTATTTCTGGCACAGACATCAAAGACGGAGCTGGTGCCATTTGAAGCTGTTTGACCAAACTGAGCTACAGAAATTCACAAGTGCAATCAAAGAAGTTGACCAGTACTACCTCAGAATCTAAAGTGTAAACAAACACTGGGCATGCAAAACTTGCAAGACAAATCGCAAGTGCACCCACTGGAACTTGGCATCTTGGTTTGTCCTGTGTTTTAGATGCAGCCAGTTATTACTGAATCGACTTGAATAGCCTTTGCCAGTTTTGTTAGAAGGAGCCACCAGCAGCATGGCCTGTGACTGTGCTGGCAACCATAGCTCCATGCCACGGGCGTATAAAACAACATCAGCATAGTAAAAAAAATGGCTCTTTCTGTCCCACTGGATGACCAAACTAGCATGCAATCATTCAGGCAGAGTTTGAAAAAACAGCGCTAAGCAAGGGGTCCGAAATCTTTATCACAATTATACGCTAAATCTATGGGGCCAGTCCCAATGCCACAAGGCTGTCCGATGCAATGAGAATATCCTAATCATCAGCCAGCATTTGTATTATTAAAGGGACACTAAAGACAAAGTCGACGTTGATTGCTGAAATAGCGGTCCAGAAACCTCGTAGCGCTGCTTTTGTGCCAAGGAAGTGCTTATTTTGAAATAAAATCACGTTTTTAGTGGCCCGCATCGCGTTAGCGCGCTTCAAATCTCCCGTCTGAAAATACGACTCTCATACGTCACTGCTGCCGTGCCCAACGTTGCCCGCTTTTACTGCGCGGCCGCCGACACTAGTAGCAGCCGAGCGGATGTAGCGGGACCCACAGTAGCAACAACGGCGCCGCGGCAAAGACTTGCTCGGATGGGCACATTGAAAGCCGTCACCAAGTTGCGGTTGGTCTCATAATCCTCAGTACAAAAGTGCAGCGAGCACACACGCAGACTGTTTAGCACACTGGCGCAATGGCATGACACTAAGCAACTTCGAGCGTAAGGGTTCATTCCGCGGCACCCAGTGAAAAGACACACCGGTTTCCTTGCTGCAGCACTGGCGTTGTGCACCATTCGGGCATCCGGCAATATCACACGCATGCGGCATTTTGTCGAACTTTCTGTCAGAGCGACTTTCACGAGCGCGCAAAACACGCACGGCAGTACGCGATCCCGAAACTACCACTGAGACGGGCGAGGCACAGTTCGGCGAAAACGGAACCTTTGAACCAAGCGCGCCGTTCCCCATGGCAACGCCACGGAGGTTTTGTTTTCCATGAATCAAGCGGAAACGAACAAACAGCATTTTATTACGTCTTTTGATGCTCGGAATGTTCTTTTTTTACTGCTGCTAGTTTGATTACTAGTGATTTATTGTAGGCCGACTTCCCTACGTCATCGGGATCACTTCGAAAATGTCCCACTCGTGGCGCTCATCATGTGATACATTTAGCTTAATTTCTCGGTAAGTAGGGCACTGCTGTTGATAATATTGCCGTTTTAGAAGTTGTCATACATTGGGCTTTCACTCTGACATAAATTGTTATTTGCCTTTAGTGTCCCTTTAAGTTCTGGTTCAAAAGCCATTTCAGGCTAGTGTCACTAAGTAGACAGACAGTGTATGGGTTCACTGCAAAAGCACTGAAGGGTGACTGCAACAAAATTTCACCTTCATAAAATTTGTTTCACGGATGCATTTTCATATTAGACAGTTATAGTTTAGTGGGCTTAGTGGAATAGCAGGATCGAAATGTGCACGCGCAGTACGCTAAACAACCCGTAGCATTTACCGTACACACGCTATTTTTCAGATTTAGCGTTACCGTGTTTGCGTGGTTAACTAGGTGTACATAAAATATGGCGGCGGTTATGGACGCCCGCTTCGAATTGACTTTGGCGTTGACGTGAACGGATTTCACTTATTTTGTAGCAAACGACTGCGTAAAAAGGCTCCGCTTGCCTTCAGGCAGCTTCGACGACTGAGTATTACGGATAACTTAGCGGAGTTTTTTAGATCGTTTCCCATTTCGAACATTCCTAGGCCTAACAAGAAGTTCGGTGCAAACAAATCTGCAGCACATAAATTTTCGCTTTTGGTGTGTGGTTCATATTTATTTACTTTTATCATTACTAAATAAGTAGTAATATTGCTGCATGCAGGGACAGAGACGAGCATTTTGAGTTTTTCTTTTTTTTTTTTTCACTTTCTGAATGCATTCATAGTCCGCTATCTGATGCCACTGTCACAGCTTGAGCACGTAAACGACATCCCGTTATACTGAAAGGCGCCGTCCGCAACGAACATTGGCGGCACGATAACGCTATTCCCTTAAGCCCCGCCATCACGCTAACGCTAAACTAAAATTGTCTATTAAACACAAAATTTTGTAAATATGTTACTGCAGTAAACTTCATTAATGTGAAGTCACTGAAGGGTTTTGAAATTAACAGAACATATGAAAATGAGATCGAGCGAACTTGGGATTACTGAAAGTAACTAGAGATGCTAGTTTGCTGTGTCTGTTAGCTTGCGGCTCCGAGGGTAATGGTTTCCAGCAATACCTGATCCCAATTTCACTGCAAACGTCTGACCCGCCACGGCAACCTAATGGTTATGGTGCTTGACTGCTGACCCGAAGGTCATGGGATCAAATCCCAGCCGCGGCGGCTGCATTTCGATGGAGGCGAAATGCTAGAGGTCTGTGTACTTAGATTTAGGTGCACGTTAAAGTACTCCAGGTGGTCGAAATTTCCAGAGCCCTGCACTACAGCATCCCTCATAATCATATTGTAATTTTGGGACCGATAGGTGAACCATCCCAGCCTTGTTGCAACCAGTGCAAAGATATTTTTAAAAATATAAAATTTTTTAATGAGCTCTTAAATGCCTCGTGCACAGCAGCAATGTGCGTCTGCAGAGAAGATGGGCTTCCCTGCAACACAGCAGTCACACGTAAGCAGCGTATGATGTTGTTCACAGTGTCAGTGCACCATGATGCTGGTTGGTTTAAGGGGTTTAACATCCCAAAGCGACTCTGGCTATGTTGTCATGATGCTACTGTTCACATATTCTTTTTGGGAAAAGGGAAAAAGTAATAAAGGTCAATTTGATGAAATTTGTGTCGTATGCTGGCTGGAAAAAAAAATCCAGCCAGCATACGACCGAAAAAAAAAGTCCTGACTGTGAGGCAACACCTAAGCACACCTCGAGCTGCATAACCATAGTGCAAGCAGAATCCAAAGCATTTAGTAAAGCTTAGAGAGCAGAGTTGTTTTTTTGTCTGCTTTAATTAATTTTCCTTTATCTCATAATTTGTACATTTCAATCAATAACTACAAATACTAACAATGTGTATGCTTTCCTCGGCTTCACATCTGTTGGCTTCGTATCGCTGTGTCTAACAAGAAAGCAGTCCCCTCTACCCATTCCCTAGGCTTTCTAGAGCAAGTTGTCAAGTGACAAAACAAGTTACACCTGCACAAACTATTTCATCTTTGTCACTTGAACAAACCACTATCAAAGAGTTTACAGTCACTTACGTGACGCTTTTTGACAGTGCATACATTCACCAAGAGACAAAAAGCTTCATGCAAAGTGTCCAAGGCATCCAAAATCATAGCAACAAAAAGAAAACATGGTTTCCTTCGTTCTGATAGTCTAGCAGACACTTGTTCATTTAAATAAAATCCGCGCTAGTAAAGCAACTTACGCCGTTCCAATTCATCAAGCATCGCTTTGCGTGACATGTTATGGTGGATGATCGGCTCAAAGCCCAGCTCCCGGAAGCGATAGTAGAGATTATCAGCATCCAAGTCAGTGCCTCTTCGTTCACTCAGCTTCGTATGGGGTTCAAAATGCTGTGGAGAACAGCAGAGCACAAATGCATGTGAGGACTTGATCCAGTGTGTCACGACACGTCAAGAGTGATGTGTGTAAACAGTTTCTTTTTCTGTGCATACAGGATGAAAGTTTTTATCATCATCACAATCTCCAATTAACCTGGAAAGTTTGCTATTTAAAATAAGCACAGATATTCGCAATGGTTTCCCTTTTACAAAACTTAATTTATTCCAAGGTACATAACAAACTGAATGATGCAGATGTCTTGTAGTCTTGTAGTCCGGATGCTTTAGCAGCACGTATAAGAAAATATAGACAAAAAATGCGCGTACAAATAGTGCTTCAAGATCAAATTAGAGTTGACAAGGATAAATACCTGCAACTTAAAGGGATACTGAACAAAATCTTTGCCATCGAGATTTTCGGACAAGCTGAAAGACTGGGTGCTGAAATCGGTAGACACAACCTTCATTTCAGACAGAAACTAGAGGAAAATAACAAATTTAATGCGTTTTTCACAAAGTGCCGTGTGTTGCAGCCGCGCCGTGAACTACAGGAGGTGAAGTTTAAAAACGGGTGTGCCAACAACGCTAGCCGTCACCCACATCTCTCACCCCGTTCAGCCCCCCTACGGTTCTTAGAACCATTACAAATGGCACCGGCCGTGCACAATGCTCCCCAGTGGGGTAAAGCCCCTAAAGAGTGGGGCACATCTTAGCGTCTTTGTGGAAGGGGGAGAGCGGGATGTAAAGGAAAGGGGGCGAAAGGGAAGTAGCAAGACACGTGCTCCCTGCATCCACCGCAGTGACTTTGACATCATGGCTAGCGCTGGCGTCCAGCCGCAACGCGCTGACAATCCTCCAAAAATACTACAGCCAACTGTTCAAAAATATGTGAAATAAACTCTGTTTATTGGAACAGTTGCATTATCTGAGTAGAATTTTGATGTTTCGTAACTTTTTCTAATTTTGTTCACTATCCCTCTAAAGGTAAAATATATCTACGAAACATCCATGATTACCTTATTCTGCCATTTGAAGCTCACAGTGATACATTTTGCTATTCCTTCTTTTTCTGCATGAGATTGAAACGCGAAACGACCTACCAAACAATGTTCTTGTGATTTCAATGAACTTGGCCAAGCTGTTGTTGAGCATTAATGTTAATGTTTTATATCATAATGGTGTTCCATAGCTTTTGTAATAGTGATGGGTTTTTATTTTTCTTTAACTTTTGTTTTCTCCTCCCTGTTATAACACTCAGTCGAGGATTAGAGTGTCATTAAATATAAATAAGTGCACTTTGTCTAAAGTAGGGTTACCAAATGCACACTCACCCTGTTGTTGAAGATCACGCACTTGCCTCGGTTCGGGTGTGTCATTTTGTACTCCTCGTCCTCGAGCGACGTGGGCAGCACCGGGTACTTGGAGGCTGGCCGCCCAGCGAATATTCTGGGTACACAGCAGCCCACAGAGAGACTGCCAACACCGCCATTGCAACAAACGGGGGAAGGACGGCACAGGGGTAGTCACAACACAGAAGCAGTGTACACACAGACCACCACCACTAGGGCATGAAACAAGGAGTAGCACAAAAGACAGGACCATGTGGACAAAGCGTTTCAACAAAGCCACTGCAACTAGGGCACAAAGTAAGGCCGACACAAGGAGAAGCAGCTACTAAGAAAACATACAAAGCAGGTGTAAGCCCTTGCAGCGGATGACAGGATCACTTGCTTTTAAGTTGCATGACGATTCATTATCGAAACTGATGTAAGTTTTGTTGGCCTAGTCACAGTTATGTCTTCATCTATTACCAAATGTTTGGTGCTAGAATGTTGATTTCTATTTTTGTTTAAAGACTAAAGGAGTGACTGGTGAAACCTCGTGATGCACAGTGACAAACTGGCATCGCCACAATGGCACACACAGGTGTATGCACTCATGAAAGGCCAACTCTGGCGATTTGTTTACCATGTCTAGCTAATGGCAATTCTAGGTTCCCAAGCTCCTGTTATTTCTGATAGTAGAAATGCCGAGCAAATTCCAAAATATTAAATAAGCGATAAGATGCAAAACCGAAACTCAACCGAGCAGTACTGTCTTCATGTTACATATAAGAGGCACAAACCACGTCAGGCATGTTGCCCTGGCCAGTTGCATAAGGCACGAAGAGAAAACGCTCAGCTCAGTGGAAACATGACCACACCGCACCACTCATGTCATGTCTCCGGAAGAAAAGGGTCTTTAGCAGTGCTGGTTTACCGTACGGATACTGTTTCTATTATGTACACCGGGTCTATCTGTGTACGTTAAGGTGTGAGACGTGGCTCATACTTCGCATGCATTTCATTTCATCGATCCTATCGCCGCAACAATAAACGCTGCAGTCCACAAACTTATGCATTCTTCCCATAACAATATAAGAGAGTGTTAGCTTGTCCAGAAACTTCTCAGTGTTAGCATTTTACATGCTTACCATATCCACAAACTTGAGCAGTCCGGACAAAAAGTGCCATCTGATGGCAGAGAGATAAGCCATGCAATCACATAACGCAAACAAATGTATTCTTCTTCACTGCTGGTGTAAATTTTTGGCAGCGGCGTAATTCCAAGTGCACTGGCCTTAAAGGGGTCATGAACCACTTTTCCAAGTAATGATGTAATGACCTCAGTATCGGAGTTTACTGCCTCCCGAATCGATTGCCGCAAAAATTTCTCGAATCCGTCAAGAATCAGCGGAGTTACGGGGGTTTGGCGCACGCTCCGAGCGCTTTCTCTCTTTTCTCGTGCCGACGAGCGCACTGGAAGCTAGACAGGGAGGGATGGCATGGGGGAAAGAAGTTACGTCAGCGCGCGTCATGAAACGCGATCGCTCTCCCGCTGTGATTCGCTCGCGCGAGTGCGGCTACCGTGTACTGAGGAGTGCGGCGCCGGCAAGTGGCGGCACCCCGCGGCAAGAAGCGCATCTGATCCGAACGCCTCTCTCGATTTACATCGTCTATCGGCCAATAAGCATGCTATGTCTCTTGCGACGTAAACTGCCAGATCCGCGACGTAAACTGCCAGACGTCCCGCCCACCGACGAGAGTGAGAACCGGCCTCTGTTTGAAAAGAGGGCGCCTGGGGAAACGGCAACTTCGCGCTCCGCTTGTGGCCTTTACGCGGTGCGCACGACTGTAGTATTTGGCAGAGCAGTTCATAGCCGTGTCAGCTTTCCGCAGGATGTGTTTTTTCAACACGCCCAAGGGGTGCTTCATGACCCCTTTAAATATTTTTAATATCAAGGGCACCAGCAAGGTGGATGCTGTCCAAACAAACACAATCGTTACCTTTTCAACGCTGCAGCACTTAGTAAGCTGCATCCCCAAGCACCTGTTACAGCACTTCCATCACATCCATCGCTGTGCCCAAGCTGACGGCACACACAGTGTGGCCAGTAATCGGGGGAAGCCATGTGGGTGGCTCGAGGTAATCAATAAAGTTCATATGCAAGCAATCTGCACATCTCTCAAGCCTGTAATTTTGACAGAAGTGTTCAAAGCAATGTACCTAGCGAATTTCACTGAGATCCATATAGCTCAAAAAATCGCCGGAGCTGGCCTATAAAGACTGCGATGGTTGTACCGAACCTAACGTGAAAGCTCCCAACTTTAAGGGCAACATTATGAGTACCTATAGGCGTTCTAGTGCAGAATCTGCAACAGACACAGACACGCGAAACGCACAGTGTCTATGAATCTTTGTAGTACATTCTGCACTAAAGTTGATGGCTATGGATACCAACTAACCCAATGCAACACTTTGTTTATGTTTATTTATGTTGCTTCACACAGAAAGGCCAGGAACACATAGTACATATATTTCTGACATCAAAAAGAGCCAAGCAGAACTGAACATTCCACATAATGTGCAAGGAAGACATCTGGTGGCCAGTTACAGCACTGTGTGCATAATGAAAGAAAAGGGGAACACTGCTGGGGGCAACAGAGAATCAGATCAACAGATGAGGCTAGGAAATTGACGGGTGTGAGGAGGGCACAGGTGGTGCAGGACAGGGATAATTGGAGAAGTTGGGGGTGTGGCCCCTGTTTTTCAGTAAACTTTGATTAACGGCAATTACCTTTCGTAACCTCTCACACTGCAACGCTCACACTGCAAAATTGCCGGCAGAGTCCTTGTTGTATAATATGGCTTTTTCTGGTACTTAACAGCCTTTTAACTTTCACAGTGATGCATTCCTTCTCTCGTTCGTCCTCTGAGTGCAGTTTGGAGCTCGTCCGCAGCCGGAGCTCGTCCGCAGTCGAAGCAGCACTCATGTAACGTGAGCGCTCGCAGCATCGAGCGGCCGCTGCTGTTGGTTTGTCAAGCGGCTGATCGCAAGACAAAGCTTGGTGCACCATGACACCTGTTTGCACAGTTGTTTTTGTGGAGCTGATGCTTTGTGATTATGACACATACAATTAATTTGAACAATTTATGTCCGATTTTCAGCACGTAACGAGCGGCACGACCGCTACGTTGACTTGGTCACATGTGACACAGTGCAACTTGTTAGCAACCAAAATAATGCAACGTTTTTTTACGCAGAATGGTAGATGACATCTTTGACCTCAATCAGGGGGATTGAAAAAAAAAAATTTAAATGGCCCTTTTTGAGAAAACTATTTTCAAACTTCAGCGTATTTAGTAAACCGCTTATGTTGCAGCCCAATTCTGAAGTAAAACGAAGCGCGATAAAACCACGAAAATTATTTTAAAAGAGAGCATATCAAAGTTAATATGTACTGAGTTTTATTATTCTCAGTTTAACTTGTTTGAAGCAAGAAAGTCCTGAAATACAGGTATTTTGTGCGATTTGCCATGTTTGTGACTTTTTTCTTCAAAAGTGCTTTTACAGGTAAGAAAAATAATAGGCTCATAAGATTGTATTTCACTTGTTCTTTGAAGGGAATAAATATTGTGACCAAGAACTGCACTCTTTCTTCCCTAGGTGCACTCAAAATTCAGAAATTGCGAAATTGGTGGAAAAGTGTCTTTTGCGACAAAATTTACATATATTTTTTTTTTCAGGCAAACAAAATTTTTTTTCACAAAACCAACTTTGAAACCATTGTTCTGGGTCTAATGCCTAGGCCTAGAGTAATTTTCCTCAAAATCGGGAATTGTGACCGGGACCTCGTGTTCGATTTTATCTGGACACACCTATAATACGTTTTTCTTTTTATTCCCGACGAACATCCCTTAGAAATAATGCATTTTCAAGCATTTAATACGATCACATTTTAGCCCAAAATTGGATAATACGACTGTGAAAGTGGATCTTGACCGATATATCTGAAAATCCTACATTTATTCTTCGGTGTACTAGCTCAAACTGCGTTCTAATAAGCCACGATGTGCACACTGCAGAGCCGCTCAGGCTCCAGCAGTGTCGGTACTGCGGCGAAAAGATCGCTGCCAGGCGCGACCTATGCGTCCAAGGATGAAAAGAAGAAAGTGCAGTGCATACTGACCAGCTACTTCAATGTGGCTCAATAAAAGTGAGTGTCCGAAGGAGTATCCATATTTTCCTCCTTTTTTTAACCTCTTTGGTTTATACGATTTATGCATAATAGGTTTTATTTATCGGTTCTCGTGAAAAATGTATCAACGAGATTCCGCTGTACATAAGCTCATGCAAAAACAAGAAGCTTCAGATATCCAGAAAAAAAAAAGTGGTTTGCGCATCATAGGCAATGCAACATACTAGCTAGCTATCATGCTACAATATAGATTTGATGCCCCCAGCCCCAATGTGTGCATAACTAACTGATACACTGCTCTAATTGGTCAATGTTGATCACTGTATGCAACCTGAAATTTTATGTGCAAGGCCCTAACATTAGGCTTCACTGTTCTTTAGCTGTGCTAATGCATTGAAGATGTTCCTCTCTATGGACAGCCATTTGCCATCCATGCACATGCTATTAAACTTCGAGGTTGGACGTCGCGCACCATCCCTTGTTTAAAATACAAACTTCTGGCCTTCAAAAATTAGAACAACATTTGCAGATGATAATTATTTCCAGAGTCAAACAACACCTTTGTGTTTTTAGAAGCGAATCAACAACCTGAAACATTAACTTCAATATTTTAAAATTCTGATATTTCTGAATTTCTGCAATATTTTTAACTGTTGCATTTATTTCTTAGCAAGTGTAAACAGCGTGCAAAAAATAAAAGGAACCTCTTAGAAGCTGTACAGCCACCAATTTCACACTCTTGACTGAGATTGCCCACGAGCGTTATCCTCAGCTCATACCTTAGCCACAGGCAACCACTGATAACAGCTCAAACCAGCTTCACATGTAGTGTTAGCAAACAATGCTGACAAACCGAAATTTTTATTTCTATTAGCCTCCACTTCCTATTATTGTTTACACGAGGAAATGAAATATATACAATCTGACGAGATTAAAAGAAGCTTTTGAAATGTTCCTTACCCTCCAAAAAGGCTTTTTGCATCCGTCTCATTGCTGCTGTTGGCTGAAAAAAAAAGAAGCAGATGGGGCAAAATCATACATACATGCAGTTAAGACTCGATCTAACGAAACCCCATTTTACAAGTTCTCGATCTAACGAAGAAACTTCCATTTCCTGACAGGCGTCCATAGGGTTCGATGTTGTCATCAGACCAAATTAACGAAACTAACTTGGCACCAAACCCAATTTAATGAAGTTGTTCCTCGAAAGAATTAGTAAAAAACCGGCAATTTCTTTCTCATTTTTACACAGACAGGTTTCTCTTGGAGCGTGCACTCTAATGCTATCGCGTAAGCCGTTCTGTTGTCACGACCCTAGTTTTATTTTGACGAGGCTGCATGCCGCGCCCATGCACAGAACAATGGACTGAACAGCCGGTAGCCCTCTTACGTACCACACGTTGCTAGTGCCGGCAGCGGCCTCTTTTCCCTGCAAATGCTCCCACAGAGACACTACCATGGCTGCTGTCGTTATTTCATGATTTATGTGAGAGATGGCATTGTTGATCACCTCCCCGGAACTTCACTTGCTCGCAAGATCACTGCATTCGTTCTTCCCATAAGCGTGCGCAAGGGGGGGGGGCTATTCACCTAAGAAGGGGGACGCAAAGTCAGCCCCATAAATTGACAAAATAGGGAGGGGGGGGCAATGTCAGCGCCATACATTGACATAATTGGGAGGGGGGGTTGCTGCGATGAACCTTTGCCGCCCGTGAAGGGGAACCCTGCACACGCCTATGGTTCTCCCTACCTCTGCATATAGCGAACCTGTCAAAGCTTCCCGCAACAGTGTGCCTGGTATACATGGGAGGCTCCATGTCCAGGCCGCCCTCACGGACTTTTCACACACACAGGCATAGGTTAGTGACAAATACAATGCCGCTGTAGCTTTTGGGTGTCGCTATGTTACAATATTACATTTCAAAGGACCGAAAAATCTCTTTCTCGATATTACGAACTTCCCAATTTCATGAAGTAATTCAAGCATGGTCATCACTTTGTTAATTTGAGTTTCAACTGTATTTCTAAAGCAGTGCTATCACAAAACCCACATGCCCTGCAACGTTAGAATAAAGTTTTGTACGAAACATGCATTTTTTTTTAGCAGTCTGCACATCTGCAAGGACCCTGCAGCAGCCCTTGCAACTGCACTAGTACACATGGGCGTCGGCAGAGGGTGCCAAAAGGGCACTTGCAGCCCTTAAGCCACACCAGCACTTGCCCGGCCAGAGGTACACCACCACTCCTCGCCTCCCACAGCCGCGATGCAACACAGGTTAGAACCCCCAAGACGAGGTCCTGCCGATGCCCATGCTAGTACAGCATAACCAAGTGATGCTAACTTTTCAGTGCGTTTGACCAAAACATGGACACAAAAAAATCTAAGAGGGAGCATCACATGACATTCTAGAAGCCCAACCAAAAAAATGAAACAGGGGCATGTTGGGAATTGTGCCATGAGCATCGAACACGAGGAGGGAGTGGCGTCAGAGGAGGTTGCCTTGTGGATGCTCGGCACACACTGGTAGTTTTCTTTACAACGAAAGCTGTTGAGAGATCACAACAACGGCCGTTTTTGGAGCCGTAGTTGTCCGCCACCCCCGCCGGTGTCCATAACCGTTATCGCGTGAAATAAGAAAAAAAAATATCCAGGATGGAATGGAGTTCGAACCTGGGCCCTCTGCGTGGGAGCCCAGTATTCTACCACAGAGCCATGCCAGTGATTGAAACTCCCTTGCAAAAGGACCCTTACAGGCTTCATGTCGGGAAGGAACCACATTAACATATGTAATGCAGCGTGGTAGAAGAGTAAAATGACCAACCAGGCATCACACAACGCCAATTCTGTAACCAGGCGTCACACAATGCAAATTGTGCAACGAGTGGGTCATTGAATGCTTCCAACCCATTACAAAGGGCTCTGCCATAATTCTTCATCGTCATCAGGCACAGCATCAACAAAGTGCACATAATGACTCACAGGTGCTCAGTGGGTACTACGGTTCTCCGCTGAATGACAAAAAATGGCATAGAGGCTGCTTCCCTACTTCACAAAAATTATGATGCTTTATAGCATAGTGGGTTCCTCGCAAGTGCACTTCTATTGGTTGCCAAGGAAGCCCATAAGACCCCCTTGATCCATTTCCTCAGGGTCTCAATAAAGTTATTTCCCTCTTTCTCTTTTTTTAATGTTAAGTATGTTATATAGCATGGTGGGAGAGTGAATTAACTACAGGGTGTCATACAATGCAAATTACGTTACTAGTGGGTCGTTTGAAGCTTCCAACCCATTACAACGGGCTCAGCCATAATTCTTCATCGTTATCAGCTGTCGCATCAACAATGACGAATAATGGCGTAGTGGGTGCTTCCCAACTTCACAATAATTATGATTTATGGTATAGTGGGTACCTTGCTAGTGTACTTGTATTAGTAGCCCCAAGAGAGTTTATAAGGGGCTCTAGAAATGCCACCCTTCCAGCTTTCGCTGTGACTGTGCTGCACTTTCCGTGCAGGCCTGGCGTTTTTTCTTCTCCTTGAGCCCAGCAAAAAAGAAAAAAAAAAGATGAAACAGGAGCATGATGAAAATTGTGCCATGAACACGAGGAGGTTCGCTTGTGGAAGCTAGGCGCGCTTCCTCTTTTTTTTTTCCCTCTATAGACACAAAGTTATGTTGCCACAACCAATCAACCAAACTTGCTGCACACATATGTAAAGGGCTCACAACTTGTTGCACTTAACTGCAAGTTTGTTCCACACACAAAAAAAGTTCATTTTGACAGTTTGAAGCCCAACAGAAAGAATATATTATGTATCACAGTTGCTTTAAGACGGCTCAGCAAATGTGAACATATCCTGTGCCTAGATAAAAAACGCCACTTGTGCTGGATGCGACTAGGTGACTCAAAACACACATGCGAGTGTGATAAGAGTGAGTGCACAGAGCCGTCACCTGCAAGACCGGTAATGGACACAAGGAGGAAAAGATTGTGCCTGTAGAATGCTGGACGATAGCTTTGACCATAGAGTACTATAGTTGCCAACTAATAAACAATTTCAGGTGCCCCTTGAAAAGAATGCTAATTAACCACCACTACCACGAACAGTATGCATTATCTGACAAGCAACACTTTTCTACACACCTTTTTTTTGAAGTTTTCACAAGAGTTCTGTAACACAGCACATCCAGTCAAAATGCGCTGTTTGCACCTGCACTAATACGAAACCTCAAAAAGACGCCTTCATTTGAAGTGTGAATGGTGCTTTTTTTTTTTTTTTTTTTTCCAGTGGTTCATCAGAGAAGCGAAGTGACGTAATATAACACACGATGATGTGCTGAAATGGACTTTTTATTTCTACCGCTTCACAAAGATAAAAGGTTTGTGGTAGTGCCGTTTTCGGGTCTGCAACATAACCTTTTATTTCGCTTGCCGCACCATCGCCAATCAAGTCTCGGCTAATGGTGCTTCAATTCCGATACCAGTACCCTCGGGAAATCCGTTGTTGCGTCACTTTGCGATGCGATTGAGCAACGCTTACAAAACCTGCGCCACTGCTGCTGAAGTAGCAGTGCCGGCTTCAGCTGAAATATTGTCACGAAGCAGACGGAGCTAGCATTAGCTACATCGAAATCATACGCAGGGCACACGCATACACACAGGATCAAAAACTGAGCAAAACTGTTGCCTTTAACAAATCGAACAAGAAGGTTGGGTACCATGTAGGGTACCCATCATACGTACCATTATTGTCGTTCAGCTGAAAGTTATCACCGCTAATGTTGGCCATAGTGCGAAGCCGTGAAGCCACTTGTTCAAGACCGAGTTCCCGAAAGTTACGTCGAAGCAGCAGCCGCCGACTTTACGAAAATGTCTCACAAAGAACTGTACACTGCCTGAACTCCGAAAACTCCTATTTACTCTGACGACACCTGCGATCACTGACAACCGTCGCTGCTTGCTTGGCGCGATCAACCAAAAGCTGCGCGTGACAATAAAAGGGAGAATAAAAAAACTAAACCTGAAACAATCAGCAACAACCGTACAGCTTCGACGACTCTCGCAGGCTCACCCTCGCCCGAGCGTCTCTCACCGCACTCGTAGCGCTCGTAGGCGCTGCAGCGCCACCATGTAGGTCTGTAGGTTTCGATTTCAGTTTTGCACGAAGTTTCTTTTTTTTTTTTAATCTGTGTGTTTTATCACAAACGTATGCAACTTAAAAAACTGTGTGCACGCTGTTCTGGTTGGTTGGTTGGAAACTTTATTAGAGTCCCGCAAGGCACGCCTTAGCGCGCAGCGGGCGACTCATATCGCCGATGGCCTATGTAGCCTATGAGGACACTGAGGAGGAGAAATAGCTCCACTTGTCCCAAGGCGCATCGGCATGCCACTAGATTGGCGCTCATCAGAGCCGTATGGCTCTGGCGCTCATCTGTCTCTTACTCTGTCCTATCTTCATGTTTCAAGCATTGCGTACCAGTGTTTCTAGACTGGTTAATATCCCCGCCTTTCCTCTCTCTCCTGTTCCTGATGCGAAGGTGACCAAACCGTCACTGCATGCAAACTTGCGAGAGTCTGTGAGAGCATTTTTATTATATGTAGGTTAATGGCCCCACGCGGGCCAATCTGGCAAAATACTTTTGCAACTCCAGGCGGAATCCTTGCCCAGGTGAAAATGTTTCTGCTGGTTTATACTGGTTTTCACTGGCAGCCTTTTCATTCAAGTTTTACAGCGAAAGCTGTTATGAGATCACAACAAGCAGGGGCGTAGCCAAGGGGGGGGTTGGGGGGGTTCACACCCCCCCCCCCCGAAATTTTTCAATTTTGCTTGCGTATATAGGCACGCACACATACAAACGCACGCACGAACATACATAAAGTATGGTTGAACCCCCCCCCCCCCCGAAAAAAATTTCTGGCGACGCCCCTGACAACAAGGGCCGTTTTTGGCGCCGTTGTTGTCCGCTGCCACCGCCGGTGTCCGTAACCACTATCGCTCGAAATAAGAAAAAATTTCCAGGATGGAACGAGGTACGAACCTGGGCCCTCTGCGTGGGAGCCCAGTACTCTACCTCACAGCCATGCCGGTGCTTGAAACAGCTTTGCAAAAAGACTTTATACAGGCTTCATATCGGGAAGGAACCACATTAACATATGTAATGTACAGCGTGGTAGAAGAATAAAATAACAACCAAGCGTAACACAACGCGAATTCTGTAACCCGGCGTCACACAATGCGAATTGCGCAACGAGTGGGTTGTTGAATGCTTCCAACCCATAACAAATGGCTCTGCCATAATTCTTCATCGTCATCAGCCGCAGCATCAACAAAGTGCACATAATGCCTGACAGGTGTATAGCAGGTACCACGGTTCTCCGCAGAATGACGAAAAATCGCATAGTGGCTGCTTCCCTACTTCACAAAAATTATGATGTTTTATAGCGTAGTTGGTTCCTCGCAAGTGCACTTCTATTGGTTGCCGAGGAAGCCCATAAGGCTCCCATGATCCATTTCCTCAGGGTCTCAATAAAGTTAATTCCTTCTCTCTATCTCTTTCTCACGTTAGCGTATGTTATAAAGTACTGCAGAATGGGCAAGTTGGTGCATTATGACATCGTATTGGTATGTTATAAAGCGTGGTGGGAGAGTGAAATAACGACCGGGCGTCACACAATGCGAATTAAGTAACTAGTGGGTCCTTTAAAGCTGTCAACCCATTACAAAAGGTTCAGTCATAATTCTTCGTCATCAGCCGTCGCATCAAGAAACTGCACATAATGCCTTACAGATATGGTACCTCGCTTGTCCGCAGAATGACGAGTAATGTCGTGATGAGTGCTTCCCAACTTCACAAAAATTATGATTTGTGGCGTAGTGGGTACGTTGCTAGTGTACTTGTATTAGTAGCCACAAGAGAGTTTTTAACGGGCTCTAGAAATGCCGCTCTTCGAGCTTTCGCTGTGACTGTGCTGCACTTTCCGCGAGGCCTGGCGTTTTTTACGGCGGTGATATGAGGTCATATGCAACGCTTTCGCTCGTGAACCAGAGCTGTTGAGGTGCAAACAGACACTGTATACCGGCTCGAAGTCGAGAGCCGGTCTGTCTGATCGGGAAAAGACATGAGGACAATTAAGATGTACACCTACCACGAATGTTCACATAAAAGCAAGACTTTTCATTGTGAACAAGGCGGGAGCCTCTTTTATGTGAATATTCGTGGTCGGTGTACATTTAAATCGTCTTCACACCATACCGGCTCGCTTTGATACTCGCTCGTTTCCAGTTCCAGAAACTGAAAAACAAAAAGAAAAAATACGCTTGCTTCGTTAAGCCACTACACACCACATAGCATCATTATGATCATAGTTTTTCTCGCTCGAAATCTACAGCAGGTACTTTCCTATAATTTGCCTTGCACACAGGCGTGCGCAGGGTTCTGGCCCTTAGGAAGACAAAGTTTCATCAACCCACCCCCCTCCCGCCGGTTGGTCGCGTGCAAAAGAAAATCTTCGCAGTCGATGCAAAAATGAAAAGGAAATAAGCGATGCCGTGCTTTACCTCAGTTTGGTCCCCGGCTATCCGGGGATGTTCTTGGAATGCAATATCAGAGGTCCTCGGCCGGCATTATCGACCTGCGTGGAATGACGGGACAGGGCTGACTGAGTAAAGGCAGACTCGGCGCCTTCGATCCTTTCATGATTATGGAGGTGCCCCCTGCCCTCCTCGTGCGCACGCCTATGCCTATACACATCAGTAACGTTGGTGGGGAAGTTATTTCTCGCTTTTGCGACATCACTCTCTCCCCGAGCCACCAGGTATACACCTTGTCCACTTAATCAAACGCCTGCCAACTCGCAGGACTCGGTTCGGGCTCTCGAAGCACGCATCGCGTGCTTCATTTAGCTTAGAAGGTGGCTACACACGCCCTCCACAATTAGCGGCCTGTGTGTGGCAAGCATTCACGATAAAATGACGACGAAAGAAAGGGGGTGAAAGGATGGTAACGGCCACTGCGTCGACTACTGCAGCACTGTAAGCCACCGTAACAGTGCCGCGTCGTGCAAATCGAAAACTAACAAAAAAATTACATCATCTCCCACTAAAAGGAACCATGTGGGGATCCGAAGCAGCGCTGGGTGTTCACTGGTGTTTCCATTGTTGTTCCATTTGTATGTTTCATTTGTGTGTGGAGTTATGTAATGTTGTGTACCGCTTATGTTACCCCCTCCCCCCCCCCCAGCTCGATGTTTCCGTTGCGCTTCGGCTTTGCGTTGCCTCGCAGCTTCGAGATTCTCTTGCCGGCGTTGCCGTTTACGTTCAGCTTCGCGAGCGTCCATAGCGCCGTTGCGAAGGAGTGCAACGGGAGCGAGCGCGCGCCGCATTATATAGAGGCAGTGAGAGAGAAACGGGAGAGGAGAAACGAAGCGGAGGCAGCTCTCACGCCACCTCCTCCACCCCACCTCCTCGCTCTTACGCGAGGAGAGGGGGGAGAGTTGGCGCATGCGCGAGTGGGAGCGGACGCGTGAGGGAAGGACGGACACAGCCCCGAGCAAAAGCTGCTTCGCACCTAAAAATAAAGAAAAAATTACACCATCTCCCACTAAAGGGAACCATGTGTGGATGTGAAGCAGCGGGGAGATGCTCCGCTTGAGTGGGAGATCGTGTAATTTTTTTAGGAGCTGGCTCGCCAGGTTCTTAAGCTGGGGCGAAGTCCGGCACCGTAAGCTGCATCCATTCTTTCAAAGCGTAGTGGACAGCGATGAGGAAAGCTACGCGCGTGGTGTCTGCCCTCTAGCCTGGCGAGCGGGGAACGCGGTCGACAGACGCGCGAGAGGGGGGAGCGTAGGAGAGGGGGAGGGGACGCACATGAGGCGTCCCCTCATGTGCATCCCCTCATGTGCTCCCCCCCCTCTCGCGCGCCTCAAAATGAGGTGCGCGAGAGGGGGGAGCGTAGGAGAGGAGGGGGAGGAGGATGCGCAGTAAGGGTGGTCACGCCGCACACCGGATTGAACTCCGCCATAAGCTGCTTCGCATCTAATAAGGCTAGCGAGAGATGAGAACGGCTGGCCGACTGGCAGGAGTTCAGCGCGAGTCAGCAGCGTGCAAAGAAGGCGCAGTAAATAGGGATCGCGCTCCGCGGGTGGCGTTACCTCGATATAGCGAAGTGCTCGGTGTAGCGCAGCACACACCCGTCCGTCCATCTCGGGGGCCACCGCCTTCCGCCTGACGGTCGATGCCACGAGCGCGTGCGCACACTGCCAAGGAGGCAGCGACGACATCGTTCGCGCGTACAGCTGGACGACATAGAAAGAATGAAAGAGAAAAGGGAAGAAAAAAAGGGAAAGAAAGTTCGCAAACCATGTTTGCGGTCTCACCTCCTCTCCTTCTCACAGAAAAGGATGATGAGCCTCTCAAGAGAGTGTCATGATCGGCATCGTTTAGGTGGCGTCCAACGTGTGAGGGACAGTTTTACTGCGCCTTATGTACTTTTTTCCATTGTACTTCTCTCTCGTTCATATAGAACGTCTCGATACTCCTGACTTGCGCTAAAGACAGCACTGGTGCCCGCACGCGACAGTAGCATTCAAGGGGTCGCCATTGCACGGCGGGCTTTGAAAAGATGCCGTCGACTTCGGTTTACGAAGTCCCGTCGCGCTGACCGTCCTTCTCGGGGTTTCATGACCCTCCTCGTTTTCTTCGCTAGGACGCGCATCATGGACGCAATTAGAGAGGGGGAAATGAGGAGGGGACTTGGTGGCGTGAGGTCGGCCACTGCCAGGACGCCTCTTGAAATGACACTTCTCCGAAAGCTTTCTCCACCTAACGGGGTTTTGCACTGCCTCTAGGATTGGAGGCATTGCAAGCTTTCTGCAGCTCAGCTGCTTTCGCACTGCCTCCGTGATCGGCACATCTCTGCCAAGCGACGATGTCATGTGATGACGTCATCAAGTGGCGTCACGTTATGTGACGTTATAGTAACGTCACAAATTCGGGCGATCTCTGACGTTATGATGACATCATATAGTGAAGATCTTTTGCATCACTCGTGTTGACGCCGGCGCCGCGGGACGCCGACGGTCAATATTCGCGCTCGATGGGGCATTAAGGCTTTCACCTTAATAACTGGTATGCTACACCGCGCTGGGGAATGGTAAAGGGTGTTATGAAAAGAGGGAACACAGTCAAGACAGGAAGGTTAACTGGGCTTCGTGCAGTTTGCTACCCTTCAAGTGGGGAGGGGAATGAAGGGGTAACAAAGAGAGCGAGACAAAAAAAATTCCCTTTATTCTTCTTTTTTCTTAGTGTTGGCCTAGTGTCACTACTCTCAATTAAATCTATGTTACTACAGGGAAAAAATACGTAAATTCTCAGCCTAGTTCTCTGCCCTTTACGGCAGAATGTCCTTATTCTTTTTTTTTTTCAATATTTTTTTTTGTCCTTTCTCTCTAATTTTCTGCCACCAATACTCTAAACGTCTCCTACTTCTTTGAATCGCGGTTGTGTTCATCTTTCCATTGTCGTCTCTAAAACCCAAGGCTTCATGTAAGCTCGTGCCCAAACGTGCACCTGGGTGGATATCTCTACATTCAATCAGAACATGCTCCGCCGTTTATCTGTCTTCCCCGCAGCACGTGCATTGTTCTTCTTCTTTACTGAATCTGGCTTTATAACTACGCGTTCTAAGGCAACCCGATCTCGATTCAAACAGTAAAGCGCTTCCCCTTGAATTATCGTAAAATGCCTCCCTCCTTATTTCATTTTTGCCCTTTCGGTAGTTACTCAAAGCCGGTTTTTTTTCTCCATAGCTGCCGTGTTATCATAGGCGTATCTACTAGGGGGGCAAGGGGGGCGCTACCCCGCCCCACTGAGAAATGTTGGGGGGGCGGAGCCCCTCACTTTCGACAGTGGTTAATTCAGAATGACATTCCTTATAGTTATCAGCATGTCTCGCCAGCTGCTTTAGATGCCTTCCGTTCAGAGGTTGGCACTTTGCATTGGGACAATGTTTTTCACTCAAATGATGCGAATGCAGCCTATGACGCTTTTTTAGAATTCTTTTATCTGTATACACAAAAAACACTTCCCTTATAAACAGCGCAAAAACGTAAAGGTTGTCGGAAACCTTGGATGACACGCGAACTCTCGCGTAAAATAGACAAAAAAGACAGATTATTTCGGAAATTCATGTGTACGCGCGACGAGGCGGACCTAATTGCTTTCAAGCAGTTCCGAAATGCCTTAAGTAAAGAAATAAAGAAATCAAAGCAACTGTATCATATACAGGCATTTACTGCGCGTGCTCAAAACGAGCGGATGTTTTATGGCATAGAATAAACTCTTTGATGGGCCGCAATCCGAAAACAGAAGAAATTAAGGAGGTACTCCATGATGGAAACTTGGTCAGTGGAGAAGCTATGGCCAATGTTTTATTGCGATAGCAATTATATATATGGACAATCTCGGCTGAATTTTGCCGTCGCCGTCGCCGCCGTCATGCAGCGTATATGTATAAGTATGTATATATATATAAAAGCCCCAAAGAAAAGTATTACAGAAAAATGCTTCCGAAGCGCGGAATCGAACCAGGGACTTCTTGCTCCGCAGCGAGTGGCGCTAGCCACTACGCCACGAAACATAAATGCTGCACGTAGCTAACGGCGAGCGTTATATACACACCATTTAGCTCTGGACGGACTCAGAGATGGCGGGCGCTTATAAGCGTTTCTTCATTACCAGCGAGATGGCGCGAGGAGCGCGTCGGCGAGTCGGCGAGCTCGCTCGCTTCTTATGTTTGCGCAGGGAGAGCCTTGCCCTTCCGCTGTCTGCTCGCGCGGTTTTCTCGTGCTGAGGGGAAGAGTATGTTTCACGCTTTCACCGTGATGTTTGCGCTCATGTTACGGAGCGTGCGAAAGTCACTCGAGCTCAGGGAACGCCGCTAAACGAACAAACAGAAGATGAGCGCGAACTATCAAGTGTCACAGCTCGACACTTGAAGCACGCTAGTTTCCTTCGCTGCTTCGGCCGCCTTTGCAACAGGAGCGCTGTTCAAACTGAGAGTATCCATTGGCGAGCCTCACTTCGTATAGCATTAGTTTCTTGCTATCGCATTCATTGCTTCGCCCTTGCGGCGAAACTGTGACTTTTTTAATGATTACTTCGTTTACCGAGTCTTTATCGACAGATCACCCGCTGCTTGCCGAACTCTGGGTCCCGAAACTACAAACACATTTTTCCTAGCAGGTACTATTGAACCAGAAGTCCGCACAGTATTCCTCGACTTAAAAAACAGTCGCAGCTGCGACGCCGATGGCATACAAATAAAACTAATGAAATGTGTTATCGATCAGATCAGTCCAGCACTAACACACATATTCAATCTGTGTATTTCGACAGGGGTTTTTCCTTCGAAAATGCAAACGGCACGCGTAATAGCTTTCTACAAAAAGGGGAACAAGCATAACGTTGCAAATTATCGACCGATATCTATTCTCCCCGTATTTTCTAAAGGTTTCGAAAAAATTAGTTTTAGTCGCTTATCCTGTTTTTGCACCAAATATGTCCTGACAAAATCGCAATATATGGCTACCAAAAACATAAGTCTACAGAACTCTCCCAACTGGATCAAAAAGAATATATTCTACAACAGTTTGAACAAAAAAATAAAGTGGTCGGGATTTTTGTGGATTCCACACAAGCATTTGACTACATTCACCACGGTATTTTATTTGAAAAATTTAACCATTATGGCATTCGCGGGCTCCCATTCATGTTACTTAAAAGCTATCTGGCGCATAGATGTCAATTTGTTTAGTTAAATGACTTAGTATCAGATAAGAAAAAATATAATTTCAGGGGTACCACAAGGGAGCATTCTTGGCCCCTTATTGTTCACTTTATATATTAATGACATAGTCCATATCTCCCCAGAAGTTAAGTTTATTATCTATGCAGATGACACGAGTATATTTGTCACCTCAGCATCAGGTATTATTCTTTCTAATAAAGCTAATGACGTTTTACAGAAGTTAGACAACTGGACAAGTAACAATAAGTTAAAAATAATTGCAACTAAAACAAAAGCCGCAGTTTTTCATTCGAAAGGTCAACAAGTGACTTTGGAGAATAACATTGTATTTAGAGGCTCAGATGTAGAAATAGTGAAGTCAGTGAAAGTACTTGAGGTACATTTCTCCAGTTCTTTGCAATGGGATGACCACGTCAATAATATTCAAATAAAATTAAGCCGGATAACTGGAATATTCAGCCGTATCCGGTACCTCATGCCCAACTCGGTGAAGTTATTGATATACAAATCGCTGTTTAGTTCTTATCTTAACTATTGCTATTTGGTTTGGGGAACAACTACAGAAACAAACTTAACAAAATTGCTGAGAATACAGAAGAAAATACTGAGGCTGATAGACAACGCTATAGTTCTAGCACCTAGCGACCCACTGTTTAAAAAAAAATTGGGGGACCCTTAAGCTTCGCCTTTAAGAGTTGAACGCGATAGCGAAATCCGGCCCCTAGTGCGCACTTCAACCACTAAGTGCATACTTATTAATGTGTATTGTTACACACACACACGCACACACGCGCGCGAATTTTACAGGCTTTCGATCTAAAGCAAGAGTCGCATGGCCTCCAAGATATACGCCGCGCGCCGGCCCTCTCGGATGCCATGAAAAGTTGAGACATATTTCTCACAATGCCTCACAGATGGCAGCACATTATCTAGCGTTTGCTGCGTTTGCTTGATATGTTTTCCTCTAGAAGGACATAGTTGTCCATTTTTAGAGCTGTTTGAAGTTCGTGTGTGTATTTAGCGGCGATGGCTGCACTATCCCGGCGTTTTTCGACGTAGTTTGATGGCCTCGCGAATGCGCCTACCGTATGGGCTCGTTTTCGTCGTGACACCTGCCGAACAAAATGCGTCGAGACTCCTTTCACTACATGACATTTATGTAGTGTTTTTGTCCGAAGCACCTGCAAGCAACATCGTGGCTTTGTGGTAAGACACCTGCTTGCCACGCGAACGGCCCGGGTTCGATCCTCATTGGGACCGAAGTTTTTATTGTTTATTTTATTTGCTACTTTCTCGATTTTTCGCTCACGGATGATTTTTCGCTCACAACCAACGGTGCCGACGCCGACAGCGGAATTTCTGCGACACGAGCTCTCTAACGCTACCGCGTTAATATAAGATAATCAAAGTGAATGACCTATATCAATACAGACTACTACGAGAGTACTGTCTCAGCTGCAAGCGCTCAAACTCTTTGTTTACGGAGATGGCGAATCTTTGCTTAAAGGAAAAGGCTTATAAAACAAGAAATACAGAAATGTGGAACGTTCCTTACTTTCGTACTAACTATGGTTTTCAGATGCTTCGATGTACTCTTCCGCGAATTCTAAATAATTACATTAGCAAAGGTATAGATGTGTCTCGTTTAAGTGTCGCAGAATTAGCGGCTCTTTTTGTTGTATAAGCTATGTAGCAGTTTATTTAGGTGCAGAAGATTGCAGCAGGTTTCTTTGTTGTATAAGCTATGCGTAAACCACGTTTTCAGTTTTCCTTTATGGCATGATCTTTACGTAAAACAATGTGACAGTTTAAAAAAGTGTGTGATATTGTGATGTCCTTCAGCTGCTGCCATTGTTCACAAAGGGGGCGGAGGATCCCTCAAGCCGTCATTACGGCTTTTCCCTCTGCCTCCTGTTACACTGTACTGTGACGAAGCAAATAAAGCAACCAATCAATCAATCAATCAATCAATCAATCAATCAATCAATCAATCAATCAATCAATCAATCAATCAATCAATCAATCAATCAGTGGTTATTGTCGGCTGCAGACTGGGAAACTAACAAGTCAGGCAAAGTTTTACTTGAACGCAGCAATAACATAATTTTGTAATAAAGTTTGTCCTACGATTCTGCTGTGACGACTGTCCTCCGTGTGTCATGACCACGCACTGTAGGCTACCTGCGGTGCGGGCTGCCTGTTCCACGTTTGTGCGTCTTGCTCTCGAGCATTGCAGAGGAGGCTATCGCTCGGCAGGGGCTCTATAACATTACAGCAATCTGTCATGATTTTATTTTGTCCTGCCTGGCCTGAAATTTAAGTAATCCGCGACGCAAATATGGGCGGGAACCAGCAAACGTTTTATAACCCGATCAAACGCTCTCCTTTTTCAGGAAATTCAGTTTCTTTGAAAACGAATAGCATCGCCGCTGCTCCATATTCAAGCGGCTGGGAGTTCATGAGTGTGCAGAAGTGTCCAGTATTTTAGTTGTGCCTAGCCTGGACAGCTAAAATAGATTCCCACTTTAGTCTCCGATTAGCCTGCTTCACTTGGCTTATCATATAATAGCCTGCAGCGATCGTGGCGGCTTTTAACAAGGCAGTGGACTCGAGCACATTGAGAAGCCCGGCTTTCAAGTTTGCCCCGTTACTTGATCTACCACACCAGGGAGATGATCAGCGTCCACTGTTTTCTGGACTAAGAATTAGGCTACCTACCTGTGAAGGATTTCGTCTGTTCCTAATATTGTTTATTTCTCTCTCTACCTCCTTCTCAGCAACGATTAATTGAGTTGTACACGCACAAAAACAGTTCAACATCGTTATACTACAACTGAAAGTATCTATTATACACACATGAATCCATCTCGCCCGCTGCTATAAGCAGCCGCTGCCAATGTGATTGGCGGGCAGCCTTCTTAAATTACGTTCAGAAAGAGACACTGTCTGGCTATTCCGAAAAAAATGAGTTATTGTTGAGCACAGTAATGTGCTGCTTATTGTGCACACTTCATTTTAACGCCGCGAGTTTTCGCACACTTGTGGCGTCGCGTAACAAGGAGGCGATTTTATGGCACATTGAAAATTTTTGACGAAAAGCGAAGAACCAATGACAGACAATACGCCGTATTGAAAATAATTCATTATTTTTTCTATTACGCAGTCATGCGTACGTGGCAATTACGCGGTGGACCACTTACGCGTCATTTGTTGCGTCGTTTTACGAGCAGGTGCTGTGAGCATGACCCAAAAAATTTCGACCAATCATTAACAGCTAACGACCTATACACCAGAGCATGCCTGCCTCTCACCCAGGCTGCTGGCAGGGCTGGGCAGTATCGCGATACAAGAGTATCGCGATAGTATTTCAGAGATACTTTTGAGTATCTGTATTTCTGTATCGAGATACATTTGAAAAATGTATTTTTATTTCAGTAGTGAAATACATTTACGATGTATCGCCTGTATCGCGATACTATGCAGGACACGGGTATCTCGTTACATTGTTTTTTTGTGTCGGAAATGAGTTGAGGCATGTTTCCAATGGGGGAATAGCGTTTTTTTTTTCTTTTTTGTGCCAAGATGAGCAAAGGCGCGCCGCCGGTCGCCGACAGATAAGGCGGCGATGGTTTTCCCTCAAGCACGGAATGGTGCATGTGGTAAAGCGCGCGACGCCGCAGACGGCAGAATCGCGGGGGCAGTGTTGTCGGCCTCTGCCGACGAAAGTCGCTGTCTCTCAAGGTCAGTGCAGCACGCCTAATTTTTTTCGGGTGGCAAGCCATTACTTCGCGACCCCCCGCGCGGATACCACCTTGGAACAGGATTTGCAATGCTTCGCGTGCGTTCAGTTCTCGAAGCGGCGGCACTTCTAAAAGCAGTTCCCGTAGTCGCGGCGGAAGTGACTAAAAGATGGCTATCTTTGACGCGCTTTCAGCCACCTCTCCAATGTCAGGGTGCTTTCCTAATTGATTACATGCGTGAAACGGTCTTTGTGGTAGCAGGCTCCCCCACCGCCGGAGCCGACTTCGCCTGTTGCGACTTTCTGAAATGGGTGCTGGTAGCGTCGGTGGTGGTGACAGCTTCATTGAAGCCGACATGGTCAGACGGCTTAGGATTCCGAAGATGGGGACAGACTTCGGATTCTGAACAGTCAGAACAACCCAAGTGAGGGCGGAAGCGTTTCGGTATCTAGATGACCTGAGAAGAGATATCGCCACGCTGCAGGGCAATCCGGCTATGAAGGCGATATTTATTCACTATAACACGAATTTGTGCTCGCCTTCAGCGGTAGGCAGACTTTTTTTCTTTCGTGAGTCTTGTGCTGAGGCTGAACCGACGCTGTTAGAAGATAGCCTATTTGAGAAGCCTACACAGCAATCTTCTCAGGAAAGCAGATCTTCAAAATAAATGTGTGCTTTTTCTCAATTCACTGGTGTTCATTAGTGATTCGAGTGATTTGCTTAAAGTGTGCTATTTCTAACATAGCTTAGCTTGTTCGCCAAGTATGTCGATTTCGCTGTCCAATCCTTGTTACTGTTGCTGTGAAATAGTGTATTTTATTGCAATTGATACTTGTAATTATGTCATTATTACTAATTATGTACTTTGTCCACCCCCCTCCCCTGCAATGTCTTAATGGCGCTGAGGGTGCTGTAATAAATAAATAAATGAACTGAACGTTTCGATGCGCTGTAACTTTAATTACAACATTATGCTGCAGTGCACTAATAAGTGTCTGCGTAATATGAGCATCCTTCAAATAAAAAAAGTATTCCAGTATCTGTATCGCTGTAACTGTATTCCGGAATACTTTTTTCGTCTTATTGCAAAAGTATCTCCGAAATATCCCGTTACGTTAAAGGCAAATGTATCTCAGTATCTGTATTTTAGGCTTTCAGTTCATGTATTTCGATATCTGTATTCCGGAATACTTTTCTGAGTATCTCTGCCCAGCCCTGGCTGCTGGCGAGCGGAGTGGATACTGTCGCACCCAGACGCCGGGCTGGCCGAGCTGCCAAGGCGCGCATGGCTTGCGCTAAGTAAACCCACGACCTTCTCTTGAGTAAACCGGGCAAGCTGCAGTTCTGAGGCTTTAAAGTGCGAAAAACTATCAGTTCACGCCGCTTCCGCGTATAAGAGCTCGTCTGGGCACTACTGCGTTGTCCTTGGATGCCAAACAAGCAGCGCAACAGGAGGATATTAGCGCTGTCTGCGATGATCAAGACGCGCCACGCGAATAGTGCCGGTGCGGTGTTTTCAGCTTCGCCGTGAGTGGATAACTGTGATTCAAGCAGAAAAAAATACGGCAGATCCCACGCATTGTGGGAATCGATGTAATGCGAAGCAGCCGGCAGAGAGCGGCTACATCACCTTGTTCGTCTTGGAGACAAGTGAAGTCAATCATGCCATGGCATCTAGTTCACTATATATCGCAAGTTTGACATGCATGCATGCAGGTACAATCCGGTATATGCCATGCTAATGAAACGTATATTCTGGAATATACAATGCATGACCTGTCATTTGTGTTCTTGACGCACTAGTGTCATGCCATACCAATTTTGGTATATATCCAGTTAACAAAACGGCCGGAAGCGCACCATGACAGTGTCATGTAAATCATGTCGTACATGACATGCATGTCATGATATTCATGTTACCACCTCTCATTTATGTTCACCATACAGTCTCGTCGCGCAATACCAATTTTGCTGTATATCAAGCGAGCGAAGTGGCCGCGAGGGCACCATGAGCGTGGCATGTAAATTACGTCGTACATGACTTGCCTGTCATGATTTTCAAGTTTCCACCTCTCATTTACGTTCATCATACAGTCGAGTCGCGCAATACCAATTTTGATGCATATCAGGCTAACGAAACGGCAACGATCGGACACTGAGCGTGGCATGTAAATCATGTCGTTCATGACTTGCGTGTCATGATTTTCACGTTATCACTTCTGATTTACGTTCATCATACAGTCTCGTCGCGCAACACCACTTTTGATGCATATCACGCTAGCGAAACGGCAACAATCGGACAATGAGCGTGGCATGTAAATCATGTCGTACATGACTTGCATGTCATGATTTTCACGTTACCACCTCTGATTTACGTTCATCATACAGTCTCGTCACGCAAGACCAATTTTGGTGTATATCAAGCGAGCGAAGTGGCCGCGAGGGCACCATGAGCGTGGCATGTAAATCATGTCGTACATGATTTGCATATCATGATTTTCATGTTACTACGTGTCAGTTATGTTTGTGATACAGAAATGTCTCATCACACCAGTTTTGGTATGTATCCATTCATTTAAACGGCCCCCATGAGCGTAGCATATAAATCATGTCGTACATGACTTGCATGTCATAATTTTCATGTTACCATGGTCAGTTATGTTCGTCATACAGAAATGTCTCATCATACAAGTTTTAGTATGTATTCATTCATTTAAACGGCCACGGGCGCCCCGAGACCATATAATGTAAATCATGCTGTACATGACATGTTTGTCATGATTTGCACATTAGGACCAGCCTCTTGTGTTCGTCATACACTATTGTCACGCCATACCAATTTTGGTATATATAAAATTAACGAAACGGCCGCAAGAGCCCCAAGACCGTGGCATGTAAATCATGCTGTTCATGACACGCATATCATGATTGCCATGTTATGACCTGGCATTTATGTTCGTAATACGGTCATGTTGTGTCATGCCAATTTTGGTATACATCCCATTAACGAAACGGCCAGGAGAACTCAAAGTCGTTGGCGGTTAGATAGATAGATAGATAGATAGATAGATAGATAGATAGATAGATAGATAGATAGATAGATAGATAGATAGATAGATAGATAGATAGATAGATAGATAGATAGATAGATAGATAGATAGATAGATAGATAGATAGATAAAGGCAAAAGTACCTTTGGTTCGCTAAGAAATGCTTCGCACTTAGTGGTGGTTCAGGAGCATGAACGGTATTGCTCGCATAGTAGCATTAGAATGCTTGCACAATAAAGCATTCTGCATAACATAGCAATAGTGTTGTCGGTGTTAAAAAAAACCCGACATTTCAGACACAGGTTCATTGTTTTCCCTTTATTTATGCACAAACATCAATACTCGTCTTTCTGCTGTATTCTGTAAGAACGTTGCGTTTGAACATCGTGACACGAGATCGAAACTTTAATGTGGTTTTTTGTTGCAAAGCATTGATAAGGCGTCAGATATTACGTAAAATGCGAAAAGTAGTACAAATATAGAATCGCGAAAAATAACCACATAAGACTGGTCATGCGATATCTTCCCCCAAGTATATCATCAACAAAGGCCATCGCATATTAAAGAGCTTTGTGCAGTTTTACGGTCATAAAACGAAATTTAATGTCAAGGTGTATGGCAGTGGCAGTGTCACACATAGCAAAATGCCAGAGAAAAAAAGGGGGAAAGTTTCGCGCGTTTCACTCGCTCACTGTAATCTCGCTCCCATCTTATTCACTCTTGCCAAATCCGAGCACAATAAGCAACATTATTACTGCAGCTGGAACCCTAAAGCGTATCCCGGTGGCAGCGGCTAAATAATTCTTGGCAGTGCAGAGCTCCTGCTCCATGCACAGATCAACCAGAATACGCAACAGCGCCCAGTGCTGACATTAACAAGTGGTATGGGCATTCGGCAATGGCAGGTCGCTCAGTACACAGTACATGGCAAACTCGTGCAGCGTCGTTGCGAAAGTCGAGGCCGCTTCCCAGTCAGCGCACTTCCAAAGGTCCCGGTGCAGGTCGCCTTCCGCCGGGTTAGGGTGGCTAGCCGGGAGCATGGATAGGGTATCGGCGCTCATCATGCTGTAGTTCCCATGTGGGTCGCGGGGTGGCCGCCAGCCTTCAACCGTTGCGGTGAATGAATGCTGACCGTTGCCGGCGTCCTAGGAAGCCCGCTGCAGCTGCCGTTCTCGCAGGTGGAAGAAGATGCTGCGGAAGAGGCGCCACTCGTCGTCCCAGTCCAGGTAGCGTATCGGAAGACGCAGGAACGAAGGCGCGTCTGGATCGAGTTCGCCTGCGTAGGACGACGGTGCACTACCGGTGGAGGCACGGGACTGCAGACACAAATACTGACCGCTGTTGGCCTCCTGAGCCCGCTGCAGCTGGCGCTCTCGTAGGTGGAAGAAGACGCCGCGGAAGAGGCGCCAGTCGTCGTTACGGTCCAGGTCGTATATCGGCAGACGCAGAAGCGACGGCGCCTCTAGATCGAGTTCGCTTGCGTAGGACGGCGGTGCGCTACCGGGGAGGGCACAGGACTGTAGACACCGATGCTGACCGCTGTCGGCCTCCTGGGCGTGCTGCAGCTGGTGCTCTCGCAGGTTGAAGACGCTGCGGAAGAGACGCCACTCGACGTCTTGATCCTGGTCGTCCTGGGGCACCACCCGATCCAGGCACATCCAAGCACGTCTCGATCGAGGCACGTCCTGCGGCAAACCCAGCCTCGAAGGCGCGTCTGGATCAGGTTCCCTTGAGTAGGACGACGGTGCACTACCGTCGGAGGTACGGGACTGCTGATGGTGGTGCGTGCATTCCCATTTGCAGCACCTGCCAACGATGTATTCGAGAGTATTGTCGTCGCTGCCCATCCCACGCTGGATCGCCGTGCAGTCTTCCAGCCCGTCGACCATTGCTTCGCCTGGGTTTGTAACGAGTTCCGTGCCATATGCGCGTGCACGACGAACGCCCTGCACGACTTCCTTCTCTTCTACTTCTTCTTCCTCCCCGTGAGTGGCTTATAGCCGTTGTGGGAGACAGGACACGAGGTGGCATGTTTTACCATCGCTATTGATATTTGAGTAATCATGAGTAAGGTGTGTCGCAGCCTTGAAACAGACTTTTTTTAATACAGATTTTTACCCTTGTCAAACCCCTGGTTGGCCTCGACAGGAAGCTATCATCATCACGAACGGCCTCTACCTTATATGGCCTCTCGCTTCGCCTAGGACGTGGCACAGCTGCTCCTAGTGCGTGCAACGCAACAACTCGGCTGGCGCGCACTCTCCTGCTCCGCCGATTTGCCCGGTGTGGGATACGATAATTCGGATTGGCGAGAGAACAAGTACAGAGAGAGAGAGAAAGAAAGAGATAGAGGGAAAGAGCGAAATAGAGAGAAAGAAAGCGAAGAAAGAGAAAAAAAGGTAAATACAGAGAGATAAATAGAGAGAGAATGAGATTGAAATAAAGAAAGATAAGAAAGAGATAAAAAAAGGAGAGCAAGAGAGAAAGAAAAATAAAGAGAGAGAAAGAAAGAGAGGGAACAAAGAGAAAAAGATACAAAGGGAGAGAGAAATAGACAGAGAAAAAAAGAAATAGCAAGAAAGAGAGACAAAAAAATTTGGACCATCTCCCCGAAGGGAACCCTGATGGGATCTTGCGTGTTAGTTCTCATTAATATGGTGTCTAACAAAGATAAACGAGCCCTTAAAAATTATCTGCTTTCCTTCATTCATAGCGAGGGTCTCTTCCTGGCAGACTTAATGCCTTCAGGTAGTATGCGAGGGATTATTGGTCAGCTGCCAGCTCGTAAAAAAGATCACGTGCTACGTGACGCCAACAGGCAAAGAAAAGAGTGTTCTACACTCGCCGCCATGGCTGCGATTGGCGCTGACTAACACTCCTAGGTTTAAATGCACATATATACCCCAGAAAGTGGACGGGAGGATGACCGCCGCCGTAGCTCAGTGGTAGAGCATCGGACGCGTTATTCGAAGGTCGCAGGTTCGGTCCCTGCCGGCGGCAAGTCATCTTTTCGTCCACTTTACTTTCTTCACATTTATATTCTAAATACTACAGATAACACCGCCTATACTTTCCTTGGCGTTATTGTCTGTTTGTTCTCATTAATACTTTTTCTTCTGACGTTCGGCAATAGGTGGATAGCGAAAACCCGACTCTTGTAGAGGACTGTGGGCTACGAAGCCCGTCAGCATCGACTTCCGGTTAGAGAGTCCTCGCCGCCGTACGGGCCCTGAAACCTATGCCGTCGCTTTCTCCGTGTTCCATATAGCAGTCGTGGTGATATTAAATGCGAAGCATTTCTTAGCGAACCTCAGGCACTTTGGGCGTTTCTATCTATCTATCTATCTATCTATCTATCTATCTATCTATCTATCTATCTATCTATCTATCTATCTATCTATCTATCTATCTATCTATCTATCTATCTATCTATCTATCTATCTATCTATCTATCTATCTATCTAGCCACCAACGTCTGAGCGCTCTCCTAGTCGTCTCCATAAGTTCTAATATACCAACATTGGCAGCAGCAGGGGATCAGTGTATGACGAACACGATTCACTGGCCATGACATGAATAACGCAAAATACCTGTCGCGTACGTCATGAAACCCTTTCTCTCAGTCACGTGTGGCACATACCCGCATACCAGAGTTCATGTTATGCGGGTACGTGCCACAGGTGATACAAAGTCTCAACCAACACAGTAACCGCGAACACACACATTCACACGCAAGGAAAGTGATAATAATATTAGTTGGTGTTTTGTGTCCCAAAACCACGATATGATTATGAGAGACGCCGTAGCGAAGGGTCCGGAAATTTTGACCATCTGATACTCTATAACGTGCACCGAGATCGCACAGTACACGGACATCTAACATTTTGCCTTCATCGAAATGCGACCGTCGCGGCCGGGAACGAACCCACGACCTTCGGGTCAGCAGCAGAGCACCGTAACCGCTCCACCACCGCGGCGGACGCAAGCAAGTGAGGAAGCTGAAGACATAACACCCCTGGAAGACGCTCAACTACCATGCACTCGTTCACGTGGTCCGCAACGTGGACCACGTTGATTACGCAAAAACCGGGGTCAATACTTCCTACAATAAATCTGCCGAGAGAACCAGGCCTTTCATCATTACCGGTGACTTCAACATTAATTTTTCAAGACCCAACAACGCCTGGTCTTTATACTGCGTGAAAGGCGGCTTGAATGTGAACAGGGCATCAAAAAACCTCGCTGCCACGTCCAGGACAGGAGGCATAGATCATTTCATCGTAAGAGGCATCCAGGATTTCCACCAGCTGTGCTATACCTCGCACTTTAGTACACTAAGACCCCTCGTAGCCGCGATCACGAACGGATCCGATTAACAAGTGCGGTCTAGCTGCTGGTGCTCACTGATCACGGTGATGATGACTTTGTTCAAGAACTCTCCAAGAACCCCTTCTACACATACACACAAGTTCGTGAAACGTGCGTGCGTTCGGACAAGTATAACAACTGCAACGCAACTGTAACAACATCTGTGTCTGTTACACCAGAACGACACGACACCGATTTCGGTCTGCCGACTGTCGCCGGGAGTGTCTTTTGTCGTGCCGTCGTCCTATTTACACTGAAACGACGCCAACAATCGGCCGATCGTCTATGAGAGACGCCGTCCGCGTCTTATCGTGCTCCCAGCCTTTCGTCGGCCGATTCTCTTGTCACACAGAAGGCGCGCACAACGACACCCACTAAACTTGCGCGCTAAAGTTGAAAACGGGGGAACACCTGCAGCTCATTTCGACTGTCCTCCCTCCTCTACCATTGTCCCTCTCGTGGTAGCGGCGCGGCCTCCGCCACCCCTTCCGGCGTCGGGGACGGCGGTGCGGACAAAGGGAAGCAAAGAAAAGACGTCGGAGGGGTGCGCGAAATGCCCATTGTCAATTGCCCGAGTATGTCGAGGGGGATCTCCCCCAAGATCTACCCCTTTGACTTTCGAAGCAACGACATGGGAAAATTTTCGCTCGGCCACCGATCTCCCGAAGACCTCCCGACGACACGTCGGCCGATACGTTCTGCTGGTGTTTTTTGTCTGCCATCATGTTACACTACTACGACATGCTGTCTTTGGAGGCGTCGGCGTCGTTGTCGGCCTAGTGTGACCAGACGGTCCGGCGACATCGTCGGCGGGCGACTCGTCGGACGACCGTCTGCGTCTGCCTCGTGTCTGCGTCGGTGTCGTGTCGCTCTAGCGTAAACGCGCCTGTGCAGTGAGCCTGCGCGCGTCACTCGGCTGTGTTTATACTCAGGGAAACGTTCCTGAATCTAGGTTCGTTGTGAGTAAAGTCACTGGAACGGGAAAAGTACCGCGTTCCTTTTCTCTTCGCCGCCGCGCCCTTTCGGCGGCTTCGCCACATAAATGGTCCAGCTCGCTCGCTCGCCTCGCTACTGTCTCCCGGCCGCAGACGCACGGCGCTTTGGAGGGCGATTGTTTTTATAGGCTCAGGAAAGCGTGCAGGAACATTACGACATCCCGTATCGTTTTGAGACTTCATCGAAAGCCTATCGAGGCATCGAAGAATGCCCGGGTGCTGCGCTTTTGGGTGCAGCAACCGGCGGGAAGCGGGCAAGGCCCTCTTTACCGTTCTCAGCGGGAAAAGGGATGCCAAGCGACGGGCTCTGTGGCTGCACAGAATAAGGCGGGAAAAATTTGTTCCCACGACTGATACCCGCCTTTGTGAGGTAAGCGCTTCATTGAGAATTCGCGAATGTTGTTTCGGGGAATGTTTGCACCTACCCTGCACTAGTACAGCTTGTTTCGCGTGGTTGTCGCAGGAGGTTCATGCAGAATAACATTGCCGGGCGGCTTTTTATTATGTTTGGCGTAAAATTGACGCCTTTGGGCGCACATATCATGATCAGCGCGCCATGAAAACTGACTCCTACAGATTGGTACTGCCTGGCGTATGACGAACACAAATAACAGGTGGTAGCATGAAAATAATGGCTGATGCTCTCGCGGGGGGTTCGCTTGCTTGATGTGCACCAAAATCGGTATTGCGTAACGTGACTGTATGACGAACATAAATACCCTGCGGTAACATGAAAATATTGGTATGCATGTGATGTAAGGCATGATTTACATGCCATGCTCATGATGCTCTCGCGGCCGGTTCGCTTGCTTGATATGCACCAAAATCGGCATTACGTGACGTGACTGTATGACGAACATAAATACCCTGCGGTAACATGAAAGTAATAGTACGCATGCCATGTAAGGCATAATTTACATGCCATGCTCATGATGCTCTCGCGGCCGGTTCGCTTGTTTGATATGCACCAAAATCGGTACTGCGTGACGTGACTGTATGACAAACATAAATACCGTGCGGTAACATGAAAATAATGGTACGCATGTCATGTAAGATACAATGCATGTTTGGCATGCATGCATGTTGAATCACAACGCGAATGAAACGTACGCATATTCTGGTATATACAACGCATGGCCTGTAATTTATGTTCGTCACGCACCCATGTCATGCCATACCAAATTTGCTATACATCCAGTTAAGAAAACGGCCGGAAGCGCGCCAAGACAGTGTAATGCAAATCGTGCCGTAAATGTCGTGCATGTTATTATTTTCATGCTACCACCTGTCATTCATGGTCGTCATACAGTCAGGGCGCGCAATACCAATCTTGGTATATATCAAGCTAACGAAATGGCCGCGAGCATACCAAGAGCGTGCCATCCAAGTCATGCCATACAGACACACAAGTCATGATTTTCACGTTACCACTTGTCATTCGTGTTCGTCATACAGTCACCTCACGCTATACCAATATGGGTGCATTTCAAGCTAGCGAACCGCCCGCCATCGCAGCATGAGCGTGGCAAGTAAGTCATGCCGTACATGACATGGAAGTCATGATTTTCATGTTACCACCTATCACTAACGTTCGTCATACAGAAATAGTTCGTCATAAAAATTTGGGTATATATGCATTTCATTAAGCGACCGCGAGCGCCCCGAGACCATGTCATGTAAATCATTTTTTATATGGCATGTCTCTCATGATTTGCACGTTATAACCAGTCACTTATGTTCGTCATACACTCTTGTCCCGTACGCCATACCAATTTTGTTGTGCATCAAGCTATCGAAGCGGCTGCGAGTGCACCATAAGCATGGCATGTAACTCATGCCGTACATGGCATGCATGTCATTATTTTCATGTTATCACCTGTAATTTATATTCGTCATACAGTCATGTTATGCCATACCAAATTTGGTGTACATCCCATTAACGAAGCAGCCAGGACAGCACAAAGTCGGGGGTGGATGGATGGATGGATGGATGGATGGATAGATAGATAGATAGATAGATAGATAGATAGATAGATAGATAGATAGATAGATAGATAGATAGATAGATAGATAGATAGATAGATAGATAGATAGATAGATAGATAGATAGATACAAAGTCGCAGAAATTCGCTAAGAAATGCTTCGCATTTAATAAATGCAGACAACTGAGCGCGTAAACGCCGCGCAGTTCGCATTTCTTTAGCGTGCGTGCGCATGTAGGCAAGCGAAAACTGCCGCTATTTCTTTCCTAATCAGTCAGAGAACAACGGTATGCTTCATTCGGGGCTGCAAAAGCGTACGCAATGCGTAAAACATGCGTTACTCCGCGTGAAATCAGCACCGCACCACCGCCGCTTCAGCCGCGCTGGACCAAATATGGCGGCGCGCAGGATGGTCGCGGTACTTTTCCCGTTCCAGTGACTTTAGTTGTGAGTAATGCCTGTCCTGTGCATATGTGTTTCTTCTTTGAGCTGTTCGGATTCGCGCTATTCAGAATTGAAGAATATAAGCACTACATAGCAGCTTACCGAGTCCGGTGTTGATAACACCCATGTTGCTGTTGGCATCGTTTCGCAACTGTAAACAACTGGTTATATAATTCATATGCGATTCTCCAACATATGAGTGTGTGTATACCACTTCCACATTTCTCTAGCGTGATTCCGTAAGATTTCGCTCAATGTGAAAAATTATGCAACGGTCACCATTCCGCGCATGCTTCGCATAACACCGATTCCCAAGGTACGTGGGATCTGCCGAATTTTTTTTTTTCATGCAAATTGCCGCACAACTACCAGCCAGCCAGCCCTGCGTCTGGGTGCTTTCGTGAGTGTAGACAAAAATTGGCATGGGAGGGTAAGAGGGTTTGACGAATACGACTATCTGGTCATGACATGAATAAGGCGAAGATCCTGTCGCGTACGTCGTCAAACCCTAACCTCCAGTCACGTGTGGCACATACCCGTATAGCGCGGGCCATGGTATACGGGTACGCGCCACAGGTGATTGACAGTTTATATCTAGAGCCAGGAACGGCGACAACAGCCATTGGTAATTTAAATGCGAGAGCGTTAACCCTTTACTGCCGGTTGTCGCGAATTTGCGACATACCGAAAGACGCCGATTAAGTAACACACGAAACGCGTTGATGCCTTCACCGGCGGCTGTCACGTATTTGCGGTGAACGTAGCTTTCAGCACGAGACATCTAGCGCCATCGCATGTAAGGTATTGCAAGCTGGAACCCAGTGTTGTGTATCTGTTGCTGGAGAGCGCGAAGCACGTGCAACAGCTCTCACTACATCGTTGTTTTCTACCAAGGAGATGTAAGTTCCATCTCCTATAAAATTTTTTCGATGTGCACGCATACAACAGGTTGCACACGGCATGTCACATTGTTTTCAAGTACGTTATTTCCTGCGCGATCCTCGCCTCTGTGGTATGTCGCAAATTCGCGACATCCGGCATTTGAGTCAGTCAGTGATGACTGCCGGTATGACAAGTTCATGATGGACTTCCGCTCATTTTATGGGAAAAAAGGCTTCGCACGCGCTTGCCACCTGAAGATAAAAGGGACGACAGCTGCCTCAATGACAGAGAAGACGACGATGTCGATCCCGATCTTCATGTACAAGCACGAGTGTCTTCATCGAGCAGTGAAGATGAAGACGAAGATGTGGTAAACCAGCCAAGCTAGTGCCTCTCTAAAACATGCAGTGCGGTGGGAAAAAAAAAAGACTCTCAAGAACAGCGGGAAATGCCACACTGGAAAACCACTCATTCTCAATGTGACGCTGTCCGAGCTCCTATTGAATATTTAAAGAAATTTTTTATGACATCTTCACGGAACACATCGTTCAGCAGAGCAATCTGTTTGCGACGCAGAAAAATCCGCACAAAAGACTGGCTCTGTCTCGTGGTGAGCTAGATCTATTTCTCGGTGCCGTCACCTTCGTGTCATTTTGTCGGCTCCCAAGAAGTTGGCTATACTGGGCGGCGGAGTCTAGGGCACACATGGTGGCCGACACGATGTCACGTGATTGGTAGGAGGCAATAAATTCAAACTTGCATTTAACAACAATGACGACACCAAGTTACGTCGTCCTAAAGAGATCCGCTTCATTGATGCGGCGATGCCATACTTACGTTGCATTGAACATATTGAGCTACTATTGGCTTAAGTGCCGGTTGTCGCGAATTCACGACATACCTAAAAGTATGTGTTAAAGTTACATTTTGGATAATACAACTGCTGATTTCTGTTAAGGCTGCTATTTAAAGCTGAAAAATGAAAAACAAATTTTTTTGTTCGGCGCTTTCACAATTCAGGCATTAAAGGGTTAAGAAAAAAGTCACAGTTTCGCCGCAAGGCCGAAGCAATGAATGCGATAGCAAGAAACTAATGCTATATGAAGTGAGGCTCGCCAATGGATACTCTCAGTTTGAACAGCGCTCCTGTTGCAAAGGCGGCCGAAGCAGCGAAGGAAACTAGCGTGCTTCAAGTGTCGAGTTGTGACACTTGATAGTTCGCGCTCATCATCTGTTTGTTCGTTTAGCGGCGTCCCTTGAGCTCGAGTGGCTTTCGTACGCTCCGTAACATGAGCGCGGACATCACGGTGAAAGCGTGAAACATCCCTCTTCCCCTCAACACGAGAAAACCGCGCGATCAGACAGCGGAAGGGCAAGGTTCTCCCTGCGCAAGTATAAGAAGAAGCGAGCGAGCTCGCCGACGACTTTTAAATGCGCCCGTCGCGCTCCTAGCGCTATCTCGCTGGTAATGAAGAAACGCTTATAAGCGCAGCCGTCTCTGAGTCCGTCCAGCGGTAAAGGGTGTCTATATAACGCTCGCCGTTAGCTACGTGGAGGATCTGCGTTTCGTGCGTTTCGTAGCGTAGTGGCTAGCGCCACTCGCTGCGGAGCAAGAGGGCCCTGGTTCGATTCCGCGCTTCGGAAGCATTTTTCTGAATTATTTTTCTTTGGGGCTTTTATATATATATATATACATACTTATACATATACGGTGCATGACGGCGGCGACGGCGACGGCAAAATCCAGCCGAGACTGTCCATATAATTGCTATCGCAATAAAAGCAACATCGGCAGCGTTGACCCGACGAATGCAAATAATACAAATTAAGATTCCAGCAGCAGTAGGACCCAAGCATTCTGCGTGGCAATCAGGTATTTTACCACAGAGCCACGCCAGGTCTAGAAACTGCTTTGGAAAAAGACCATATGCAGGCGTAATGTCTGTGCAATGTCAATTGTGGTTGTAGTGCTGGCTGTCTAATTTGATAACCATAGCAGTAAACACTGCATATGTACTCCTACAATACATGCGTGATGTCAGGTTAACGTCTGTGGTTCCAGTGTTGGCTCCGCTTGCATAGCAGTGTAATAAACATTACATGTTTATTCCTATAGATGATTCAGCAATCTATATTCAAGTGTTGCTCGACGCCGGAGGAATACACTAGTGAAAGTTACGTATGATATTCACATCATCGCTCCGTAAAGTGTACTTTGTTTCGATAGTACTCACGTATGTGCTCTAAAGTGAGTGCTGACGTTTCGCAGAACTTTTTTCGCAGCATATCGAGGCCTCTCTAGTTCGGCGCGATGCTGCTTTTATTGCTGGACTTAGTGTTGGTTTGTCAGGTTTCGCGTAGGCACCATATTGACGACTAGTGAAACGCAGCTTTGTAAGTAACCTGCCTTGTAGGCAGTCAAAGGGAAGCTGGCATTCTGCACCATTTGTTTCGGCTTTTCAGCCTGTCATTGTATAGTCACACAATTGTGCGATAAACAGTTTACCAGATCAAAACTGCGGCCACTGCATATCTAGCAATTTGAAATATATTACCCTAATGGTAAGTGAAACGCCATCAATGTCTTGTGTACATCATTAAAACATGGTGCAGCTTTGATTATTTTATTAATGCTCTTTACAATAGTGAATCCGAAAGAAAACGTGTAATGCAAACGAGAGTTGACCGTGGGCCGCGGTATGCGGGTATGTGACATACGTGACCTGTTAGTCAGTGAAAAAAAACTTCATTGGAGGTCAGGCGAGGACGCGAACTCGTCGCGCACCTGGCTGGTCTCGTGGGAAAGAGTTTCATCGCGTACGCGCCTGGCATTTCATGTTATTCATGTCAAGATGTGTGATGTTCGCCATGGATGCCTATTCTCATGTGCCAATTTTGGTTTATACGAAGCCAACGAGGCGACCACGAGAGCACCAGGACGTAGGCGGATAGATAGATAGATAGATAGATAGATAGATAGATAGATAGATAGATAGATAGATAGATAGATAGATAGATAGATAGATAGATAGATAGATAGATAGATAGATAGATAGATAGATAGATAGATAGAATTAAGAGCGAGTGAATGCGAGCCAGTTGGTAAGAATCCATGGTTAAAAAATTCGGCAGATCCCATCTACCGTGGGAGTCGATGTTATGCGAAGCATGCGGCGGGCAGGTGACTGATAGGTGACTGATATATATATATATATATATATATATATATATATATATATATATATATATATATATATATATATATATATATATATATATATATGTGTGTGTGTGTGTGTGTGTGTGTGTGTGTGTGTGTTGAAGAGCCGCATATGTGTTATATACCCATTTGTTTACGGTTGATTAACGTTGCCAATGGCAACGTGGGCATTACCAACACCAGAAGCGGTAAGCTGATATGCACGCACGTTTCGCGAACCCGTGTGCATGTGTGCAAGAAGTTCTCGACAGTTCTTGAACAAGGGAAACATCACCGTGATCAGTGAGCACCAGCAGCTGGTCATGACTTGTTACAGGATCCAGTCGTGATCATGGTTGCTCATGGTCGTGATCATGGTCGTGATCATGTCGGAACCTGAAGCCACCCTTCGCGTTGGTGAGGTATAGGCCGTCGAGGCTGGTAGGCCTGGATTGTGCTACGTAGACCAACATCAGTGGATGGTGTTCGTCGTATTCGTAGACTACCTGGGCGTATGTGGCCTACGTAGCCTAGTCTACAAAGCGGCTGTCAATCAATCTGGCATTATCCTCGGTGAGCATGAGGCCATCGCCCAGCCTCGTAAGAAGTGAAGAGGACACGGCGTCGTTCTGGCGGACTAAGTGCACCTGACGGTGCGGTGATGTGGATATCATATGTAACTTTCGTTAATTTGTTCCTCCGAGGTCAAGCAATGCTTCAATATAGCTTGCTGAATCATAGAAATTCAAACGTAATGTTTATTAGACTGCTATAAAAGCGGAGCCAACACTGGAACTACAGACGTTAATATAATATGACGCCTGTGTCGTATGAGTACACATCGTAGGAGTATCATGTAGTGTTTATTGCTTTCTTGTAAAATTAGATAGCCAGCACCACAATCACAATTGACGTTGCACCGCTATTACGCCTGCGTAGGCTGTTTTTCCAAACCAGTTTACAGACCGTGCGTGGCTCAGTGGTAGAACACCTGATTGCCACGCGGAATACTTGGGTTCGATTCCTGCTGGGATCCTATTTTCATTCTTTCGATTCGCTGAGTCAACGCTGCCGATGTTGGTTTTCCTTAACGCTCCAGAATTTAAGTTACCAATGTCTGTTCTCGCCGTTCCTGGGTACATATAAACTGTCAATCACCTGTGGCGCATACCCGTACACCGCGGACCGTGGTAAACGGGTATGTGCCACACGTGTCTAGTGGATAGGGTTTGACGACGTACGCGACAGGATTTTAAAGTTATTCATGTCATGACCCGGCAATCATATTCGTCAAATCCTCTTACCCTCTCATGCAAATTTTGGTCTACACCAAGTTAAGGAGGCGATCATGAGAGCACCCAGACGTACGTAGGCGGCTAGATAGATAGATAGATAGATAGATACGTAGATAGAAACGCCCAAAGTGCCAGAGGTTCGCTAAGAAATGCTTCGCATTTAAAAACAGCGCGAAGAAGACGCGGACAAGAAAGAACACATGACTAGCGCTGCACAGGACAGCGCTAGTCCTGTGTTCTTTCTTGTCCGCGTCTTCTTCGCGCTGTTTTTAACCAGATAGATAGATAGATAGATAGATAGATAGATAGATAGATAGATAGATAGATAGATAGATAGATAGATAGATAGATAGATAGATAGATAGATAGATAGATAGAGATAGAAGCATTCTGCATATCATAGCAATTGTGTTGTCGGTGTTAAAAAAGCCCGACATTTCAGACACAGGTTCATTGTTTTTTGCTTTATTTGTGCACAAACATCAATACTCCAAATTCTGCTGTATTATATAAGAACGTTGCGTTTGAACATCGTGACACAAGAAGCTTTAATGTGGGCTTTTATCGCAAAGTATTGACAAAAAGGCGTCAGATATTACGTAAAATGCTAAATGTAATACAAATACAGAATCGCGAAAAATAACCACATAAGCCTGGTGTTGCGATATCTTCCCCCAAGTATATCAGCGACAAAGGCAATAGCATATTAAAGAGCTTTGTGCAGTTTTACGGTCATAAAACGAAATTTAATGTCAAGGTGTATGGCAGTGGCAGTGTCACACATAGCAAAATGCCAGAGAAAAAAAGGGGGAAAGTTTCGCGCGTTTCACTCGCTCACTGTAATCTCGCTCCCATCTTATTCAATCTTGCCAAATCCGAGCACAATAAGCAACATTATTACTGCAGCTGGAACCCTAAAGCGTATCCCGGTGGCAGCGCCTAAATGCTTCTTGGCAGTGCAGAGCTCCTGCTCAATGCACAGATCAACCAGAATGCGCATTAGCTCCCACTGCTGGCATTCCCAAGTGGTACGCGCATTCGGCAATGGCAGGGCATTGTCGCTCAGTACGCAGTACACGGCAAACTCCTGCAGCGTCGTTGCGAGACTCTGATGCCGCTTCCCAGTAAGCGCACTTCCAAAGGTCTCGGTGCAAGTCGCCTTCCGCCGGGTTAGGGTGGCTAGCCGGGCGCATGGAATCATGCTGCAGCTCTCATGTGAATCGTAAGGTGGCCGCCAGCATTCAACCGTGGCGGTTAACGAACGCTGACCGTTGCCGGCGTCCTCGAAAACCCGCTGCAGCTGGCGTTCTCGCAGGTGGAAGAAGACGCTGCGGAAGAGGCGCCGCTCGTCACGGTCCAGGTGGTGTATCGGCAGACGCAGAAGCGAACGCGCGTCTGGACCTGGTTCACTAGCGTAGGACTATGGTGGGCTACCGGTGGAGGCACGAGACTGCAGGCACCAATGCTGACCACGGTTGGCCTCCTGAGCCCGCTGCAGTTGGCGTTCTCGCAGGTGGAAGAAGACGCTGCGGAAGAGGCGCCACTCGTCGTCACGGTCCAGGTCGTGTATCGGCAGACGCAGAAGCGAACGCGCGTCTGGACTTTGTTCACTTGCGTAGAACGCCGGTGCTCTACCGGTGGACGGACGGGACTGCAGACACCAATGTTGACCGTTCGACTCCTGAACCCGCTGCAGTTGGCCTTCTCGCAGGTGGAAGAAGACGCTGCGGAAGAGGCGCCACTCGTCACGGTCCAGGTGGTGTATCGGCAGACGCAGAAGCGAACGCGCGTCTGGACCTGGTTCACTAGCGTAGGACTACGGTGGGCTACCGGTGGAGGCACGAGACTGCAGGCACCAATGCTGACCACGGTTGGCCTCCTGAGCCCGCTGCAGTTGGCGTTCTCGCAGGTGGAAGAAGACGCTGCGGAAGAGGCGCCACTCCTCGTCACGGCCCAGGTCGTGTATCGGCAGACGCAGAAACGAACACGCGTCTGGACTTGGTTCACTTGCGTAGAACGCCGGTGCTCTACCGGTGGACGGACGGGACTGCAGGCACTAATGTTGACCGTTGTTCGCCTCCTGAACCCGCTGCAGTTGGCGTTCTCGCAGGTGGAAGAAGACGCTGCGGAAGAGGTGGCACTCGTCGTCACGGTCCATGTCGTGTATAGGCAGACGCAGAAGCGAACGCGCGTCTGGACCCGGTTCACTTGCGTAGAATGCCGGTGCACTACCGGTGGACGGACGGGACTGCAGACACCAATGTTGACCGTTGTTCGCCTCCTGAGTCCGCTGCAGTTGGCGTTCTCGCAGGTGGAAGAAGACGCTGCAGAAGAGGCGGCACTCGTCGTCACGGTCCAGGTCGTGTATCGGCAGACGCAGAAGCGAACGCGCGTCTGGACCTGGTTCACTTGGGTAGGAGGACGGGGCACTACCGGGGAATGCACGGGACTGCAGACACCGATGCTGACCGCTGTTGGCCTCCTGGGCGTGCTGCAGCTGGTGCTCTCGCATGTTGAAGAAGACGCTGCGGAAGAGGCGCCACTCGTAGTCTTGATACTGCTCGTCCTGGGGCACCACCTGATCCAGGCACATCCCAGCACGTCTCGATCGAGGCATGTCCTGCGGCAAGCCCAGCCGCGAAGGCGCGTCTGGATCTTGTGCGCTTGCGTAGGACTGCGGTGCACTACCGTCGGAGGTACGAGACTGCAGATGGTGCTGCGTGCATTCCCATGTGCAGCATCTGCCAACGACGTATTCGAGACTTTTGTCGTCGCTGCCCATCCCAGGCTGGATCTCCGTGCAGTCTTGCAGCCAGTCGACCATTGCATCGCCTGGGTTTGGAACAAACTCCGTGCCATATGCGCGTGCAGGACGAACGCGCTGCACGACTTCCTTCTCTTCTACTTCTTCCTCGCCTTCAATGGCTCATAGCCGCTATGGTAGAAAGGACACGAGGCGGGCTGTTTTACCATCGCTATTAATATGTGAGTAATCATGATTAAGCTGTGTCGCAAACTTCAGACAGACTTTTTTTAACGGCGGAACTTGTTAAGCTTGTCAAAGCCCCGATTCGCCTCGACAAGAAACTATCATCATCATGAATGGCCTCTACCTTATATCGCATCTCGCGTGCCTAGCGCCTGGCACAGCTATTCCTGGCGCGTGCAACGCAGCAACTCGGCCGGCGCGCGCTCTATTCGTCCTCTCCCACGCTCAAGTGTTCGCAGCGCCGTCGACCGCCCCAGCCGAGAAAGACCGAACCTCCGGTCGCTGAGAGCGGTCGCGCTTGCTTGGTTTTCCCATTGCGCGCGCGGAAAACGTGCTCCCCGGGGCTTTTGGTTGGTTGGTAACAACTTTATTGATAGTCCTGCCCAGCTTTCGCCGACCGGGCCTTAGGTGTCCCACGTGGGGACGTCGATGCGTTGCCTCACCGCCGCCTCGCGGGCCAGCTGGACAGCCCGAAGCTGGTCGCTGATGATGGGGCTGCGCAAGGCAGCGGCCCAGCGCGGCGGAAGGGTTCCGGAGTTAGCACCTTTCCGGTTTTGTAACAGTCCCAGAACATGTGAGTTAATGTGGCGACCTTAGTGTGGCAGACCTTGCATATATTTGTCGGGTATGTACTCGGGTAGAGTCTGTTACACTGCGCGGGTTTGGGGTACGTGCGCGTCTGCTGTTGTCTGAGGGCCGCCGCCTGCGTCCTGTTAAGCTTGTCGCTGGGCGGAGGAAAGGATCGGCGGGCTAGGTAGAAGGCCTTGGTAATTTCGTTATAGCTCGTCAAGCGGTCTTTGGTGTTGCCCCATAGACAACGGTCGCCGGCGCGGTTCGCGAGCTCGCGCGCCTTGGCGTGTGCCGTCTCGTTTAGGTTGCGTTGGTTTTCCGAAAACTCTCCCATGTGAGCCGGAAATCACATGACTCTGGTTTGAAATTCTACCGCCCGTTGGACTTGGCTATTGCGCAGGATTCGGGCCGCTCGTCGCGAGAGCCATCCTTTGGCGAAGTTTCTGACCGCTTGGCTCGAGTCGCAGATGACCGTCGAGCACGTCGAATCCGTGAGTGCGAGCGCCACGGCCACTTCCTCCGCTCCTTGTGCGTGCTCGCACGGTATACTTGCCGATATTCTCGTTTGGCCTTTCCAATCGACGACCGCGACCGCGAATCGTGAGCGTTCTGCGTATTCAGCGGCGTCAACGAACCGCGTCCCCATTTCGTCTCCGTAAGTGCGGAGGAGAGCTCTGGCCCTGGCCACTCTTCTGCCTCGGTTGTGTTCCGGGTGAATGTTCCGTGGAATCGGGTCAACCCTTAGCGTTTGTCGGATCGTGTCTGGAACGGCGACTTTCTGGCCTTGTGTGTGGTAACAGATGCCGAGACTTTCCATGATCTGGCGTCCCGCTCTCGTGCCCGATAGTCTTTTAGTTGAGAAGTGCGCTGCGCCTCGGCGATTTCGCTTAGCATGTTGTGAAGCCCAAGTTGAAGCAACAGGTGCGTGCTGGTAGACTCGGGTATACCCCCAGAGCTATCTTGTACACCCTGCGGATGAGGACGTTGATCTCGGCTTCTGCCTTGTACCAGTTGTGGTACCCATTCACGCCGCTTCAGCGTGTAAGAGCTCGTCTGGGCACTACTGCGTCGTCTTTGGATGCCAAAAAAGCAGCGCAACAGGAGGATCTTAGCGCTGTCTGAGACGATCATGACGCGCCACGGGAATAGTGCCGTTGCGGTGTTTTCAGCTTCGCTGCGAGTGGATACTACTGTGATTGAAGCAGAAAAACTAGGAGCCGAGTGAAAATTAGCGAGTAAGTACACTAACTGCGTATATTCTGTAGTGTGATGCCCACCTATTTCATTTTACGAACCTAATTTGAGTGACACGCAGCTGGGTTGAAGGCGGGCGCGAGCTTTGTGTGGGGGTGCAGTTCATACCTTTGAGCGTTTCCTTTGACGAAAATGTAGTGCAAGGTAGTGCTTTCAAGCACAAGCGATCAGCATACTTTGCCACTTTCAACATAGTATTAAGCTTTAGTGCTTTTGATGGCATCCACGCCTTCAAGACGTCTTCAAAAGGTAGTAAATGGTACAGTGTTCCTCAACAGCTGGCCACAATTTCGTGCTCTCATTTCAGTGTTTGATGTCCGCAAATTTATTTGGACACGAGGCATCCAGCTGCATATAATACATATATTGGCACGTAAGTAAACAGTACTCGCGCCAGTGTCCTTTACGTCGCAGGCGTAGCGCTAGCTCAAGCAGCTAAATTTTTTAGCTTATTTACACAGCACACATTTAATAAAAGACAGTTGAATTCCGCCCATTTCAATATCGGCTTAACTAAGAGTGGCACAGTTTTGCTTGTAAAGCATCATCGTTACAAGATTAAAATAGCGCAGATAGCTTCCAAAAGGGATCGATGAACGATACTGCATGTAACACTCTCTGATAGCACGCTTTTGTGAGCAAGACGCGTTATTGTAAAAAAAAAAAAAATACGTTCCGTGAAACCACCCGTAAAGCGTACTCTAATTATTACGCGATGCATGTTGAAATGATGAGTTTTCACAAAACTGTGTGCACATCTTGTAATATGGGGCAACGAAACATCGTTTCATTGTTTCGCGAGCTGCACTGCAATTACGATTCACGCGTACTACCGCTAGGACGTTTTTTTATTACAAATGTAACAGCGTACGTACCTGACGAGGTTGCTTCCGCAGCCTGCTCAGCACGTACTGTATATATACATTGTGGACTTGCATGAGCAAGGTGTTCTTGATATTCCAATAAAAGCAGCGAAAATGTCCAGGCTAGAAAAGACGCGAAACACGCTCTCCGACGGGCTGAGTTTCGGGAGTTTCGCGTTTGCTCTGTGTAGCGTCTGCTTGCATGGCAGCCCGGGCATGTTGTTTCGTCGCGTGTGCGATAGATGGCGCGACGCGCGATGCAAATATGGCGCTGCGCATGGAATTCGCTGTGTTGTGGTCTATTTACCAGCATGCAAAGTCAGGATTTGCCTACAAAGCAGGATGCCTAAAGTTTCTCCATTTCCGCCGAAAAGTTCCACCCTCTCTGTATATAAGTATGTAATACTAAATTCTTGTTGCTTTCTCAATCTGGTCTATACGGAAGGAAACAATGCGGGGTAGCTTAGCGTTATAATCGCCCACATTTTTTTTCAAAAAGAATTTGAGCTTACACAGTTTACGTAGGTTATTTACTTGGAGTAACCGGAGGGGAGGAGTAAAGGGTCACTTCACTGCTTTTCCGTCCACCCCCCACCCAAGATGGGAAAAGTAGGAGGGGAAGGAGCGACACCCAGTATATAAATTCGTAGTCATTTATAATCTTATACCTATACAGAACCAGCACAATATTGTGGTTTGCTTAAGTATTAATCGACTGAACTTGGTCTTCTTCTTAAGAAAGACTTTGTATTAGAGGGCTCTAATGGTAAAGAAATTGGCACTCGGCTTATCCTGAAAACTTCTGCGAAGTACCTTGCTTTGTCAGCCACATGTTTTGTTTAATAAGTGAGAATTCAAGGTACTAGAGCCATAGCAGGTTCTTCATACTCATCGTATCTACAACGCCAAACGAAGACTGGGAAGTGATAAAATGCTCAGATGGTCAGGTTAAATTTGGGTGTACTTTTTAAGCTTCACGGTAATATTTCCAAAATGTTATTAAACACTACTGTGTTGTCGCGGTACAGGGCGGCCCAGCCTGCACAATCTGTTTGTGCAGATTCTTCCTTGATTTAAAACAAACAGTTTGGAAAAGCAAGTCATCTGATCAGCTCTATGAATATAAAAAATCACCCCAAATCAAGTACTATGTATATATATATATATATATATATATATATATATATATATATATATATATATATATATATATATATATATATATATATATATATATATATATACAGGGTGTTTCAAGAAATGTGTCCAACCTTCTCAAAAAATCAGGAAAATGCGATATTTCCTCGCGGCTTTCAGAACTGCTTTTTTTGTAGCGGCAGGAATCTTAACGTAGTTAAGGACATCATTTAGGACAGTAATTGAGAAAGTTACATTAATTAACTTTTTAATTAGTGGAGTTAGGTGATTGTGTCAAATGGAAGAATTGAAGTCATTCATGCGAGGAACCCATCCGATCTTTTAGATTTCGAAAAAGCGTCCTCTAGTAATTGTTGTGGCATAATGAAATTCAACGAAATGCAACGGCTTCCAACAGCGAAAGCCATCGAATTCGGTTGAATTTGATTACTTCGCATTTATTACTAGAGGCCGCTTTTTTCGAAATCTCAATGTTGGGATGGGTTTCTGACACGAAGAACTTCAATTCCCTAATTTGACACAGTCACCTAACTCCACTAATTCGAAAGTTAATTAATTTAACTTTCTTAATTACTGTCTCAAGTCATGTCTCTAACCATCTTAAGATGCCTAGCGCTACAGAAAAAGTCATTCACTCATTTTGGACGTCTCAGAAGAATATGGCAGTTGCGTTCTTCCATGTTTCTGTTTAGGTTTCGCCATTGAATTTGGTTGAATTTCATTACTTCGTAATTATTACTAGGTGGCACTTTTTCGAAATCTCAAAGTTGGGTTGGGTTTCTGGCATGAAGAACTTCAGTTCTCCCATTTGACACAGCCACCCAACTTCAGTAATTAAAAAGTTAATTAATTTAACTTTTTTTAATTACAGTCCCAAATAATTTCTTTAACCATCTTAAAATCCGTGCCACTACACAAAAACCAATTCTGAAGGCAGCAATCAAATATCGCATTTTCCTGATTTTTTAAGAAGGTTGGACACATTTCCTGAAACACCCTGTATATATATACACACACACACACAACGGACAGAGTGAGCCACGCCAGCCCCCCCACTCGCGATCGAGTTGGTACGCCACTGCGTGTTAAAACCGGCAACGCAAAGAACTGGCCTGCAAGGGGTTCTTTGCGTCGGTTCTGTCGGTTCTTTGCGTCGGTTGCGTCGGTTCTTTGCGTACCTGCCATACGCTGTCCGCGTTCCACAGGAACGCGGGAAATCTCCTGGTGCGCTGCGAAGAACGCGCATCGGCAGGCCTGCTATACGCAGTCGGCGTCTAGCACGTGCACGGACCGCTATAGGCCTCCCAAGCTCGGCCAGGGGGCGCTGCGTCGCACGCGTTTCGCCGCCTTTCTTGCGAAAACCGGTCGCTTCTCTCCCCGCGCCTGGCTTTTGACTGCGCTGTCTGAGCGCGTTCACGCACGCTGCACGCGCTGTTCTCTGCTCGCCGTGCACGTGCAGCTTCACGTGTCGCTTGCTCTGAAGGTTTAGAAAGATCCCAGAGATGGAAAAAAACGTTTTAACGGTGGGAATCTTACCAGAGGAGGACGGTTGATCGACCACCTTTTCGGGACCGAGCAGGTCGTCAAAGGCGATGCTGTTTGTGCGAGCGCTACGTGCGTGCAGATGCTGAACGGGCACATTTCTTTGACATGAGTAGGGAGGTGACTGCGCGAGTTCTGTAATTATGTTACCGGTAAAACGCACATTCGTTGCGGCAGTCGTGTATACCCGGCATGGGCGTCCGGAGGGGGGTGCAAGGGGGGGCAGCTGCCCCCCCCCCTTGGAATTTTGGATAATAATTTTCTATGCAGTAGCAGTAAGCTACACAGCTTGATTAGCACACTCCAGTCCCGCATATCCGCGTGAAATATCATTCAGGATTACCAGCCAACTTTGCACGTTACATGCTGCTATGGACGAATCTTGCCGGTCATGTCACGGCAATGAAACAAAAGCTACCTATGCTGTATGCCCCCCTCCCCCTCCCCCACCCTCTGCTGATGCACCCCCCTGGAAAAAGTTCTGCGGACGCCCTTGATACCCGGAGCTGTCAGCAACCATCCAGCACGCTTTCGCGTGCGTTTTCTATTGATAACTTTTCAATTGCTTGGATGCCAAGTTTGTCGTGCGGCTTTAAATTTATTATGAGCTCAGTGTGAAGAGCATAAATTTACATCTGCCCTGTTGAGTCACTGGCTGCATCGCAATGCGCAGTGTTCAGTTTCGTGGGAGTTTCACTTTTGCCGAGGTTTGCATCGAATGATAACAACGTCGGATCGCAAGTTTAATGTCGCCTTGGATTTTTTTAGAGCTCGCTTTGACAGCATAATGATATACGCAAACAAAAAATAAATAAATATTTCATGCCCACTTCGACGATGCATGTTTCTTGCAGAGGCGTGTTTCATTTCGAATAATATCGACGCCTGATCACGCACCGTGTTCGCTTATTCGAATGTCGCTTTGGTTGTTTCGACAGCTCGCTTGGTCAGCATCATACTATACAGGGGCGTAGCCAAGGGGGGGGGGGGTTCAAACCCTTCCCGAAAATTTTCAATTTTGCTTGCGTATATGTACACGCACACATACAAACGCACGCACAAACATACATAAAGTATGATTGGACCCCCCCCCCCCCCGAAAAAATTTCTGGCTACGCCCCTGATACTATACAATACCCACTGGGATCGCGCATGTTTATGATTATGCCGAGATTTGTGCCCAATAATAAGCACATCTGAATTCGCGAAGCCATCGAAAATTTAATTGCCACCTTGGTTCTTTTTTCAGCTCGTTTCCAAAGCGGCATGCAAGGCTTTTTATTACGTGCCGAACGCATGACATTAATACGAGGCTCGCCGTGGTGGATTAATTCGGATTAATTTCGGCCACCTGGGTTTCTTTAACGTGTACGTAAATCTAAGTACGCCGGTGTTAGTGCATTTCGCTCCCATCGAAATGCAGCTGCTGTATGCGTGAATCGAACCCATGACCACGATTTTAGCAGCGCAACACTTCAGCCTTCTAAGCAATCACGGCGTGTCGCATGCAAGGCCATAAACGCTCAGTGCAAGCATACAGCTTAATTCTGTTTACAGGGAGCCGCGACGGGAAATGTACCGCAATCAGCTGAATTAAACATTTAGTACTCACGGTCCGTTATTTAAACTGTGGTGTAATAAGCCCAAATGCTCCGCTGCTGTAACATTACAAATGGCTGACTCGGAAAGCCAGCGCGCAATCTCGAAACGTACAGCGGCTGTCTATTTGTTGTAGCTTCGGTTCACAAGCGCACTTCCCTTTCAAATGAGCACGATCATCGCGTTTCTCCCCGTTAATAGTTCGTAATACTGTGTACGACAAAAACTGCTTCAAGGTGACAAGACCGCGAAAGCATCGCGGCGAACTGCCATAATCCACTCTTGACGCCTCTGCTCCTCGGACTGCTTGCATTGGAAACGGTAGAACATGACAGAAAGTTTTCGGCTCTTCGACATTTTTAAACTTTTGTGACAGTTCACAATGCAGCAGGACTGCGTGCCTGCCTTCGAGTACGACGAAGGAACGGCACCCATAGCGTGAAAAATGCGAGATAAAAGCCCCGGGGAGCACGTTCTCCGCGCGCGCGATGGGAAAACCAAGCAAGAGCGACCCGTCCCAGCTACCGGAGTTTTCCCCTCTCTCCGCTGGGGCGGCGGACGGCGCTGCGCAAACTTGAGCGTTAGAGTGCCTCGATACGCTCGTTCGCCTCCGCGCGCATCGAGGCACTCTATTGAGCGTTGGAAGCGTGTCGGGAGTGCGCTAGGGTTCTCCCCTGGCCTTCGCTGGCCCTCTCGTCTCGTGTGTGCTCTGTGCCCTTGTGTTGTAAAGGCGCGTCTCTGCGCCTTCTTTCTTTTAAACTACTGTAATTATGTAAATAAAACGCGTCTTCTACCTGTTCGTAAGAAGCGTCGCAAGATCCCTTCGCCGGAGCCTGGGTATCAGCCTCAGCCCCTCCTCGGTCACATCAGTCGTCTAGTAGATCCTCTCCGCCTCTCTGACTTTCGCTTAACGCTCTTTGTTGACATATTGCTTACACTACCAGCCGTATATTTACTAGTGAGCCTTCTAGTTCTTTTTCTCCACTGTGTGCGTCCACACTCTTCCTATACAAATAACGGAACACCTTCTCTGCCCATCTACTCTCCTTCATATTAAATGCGAAGCATTTCTTAGCGAACCTCTGGCACTTTGAGCGTTTCTATCTACTTATCTATCTATCTATCTATCTAGCCGTCTACGTCTGGGTGCTCTCATGATCGCCTCCTTAACTTGGTGTAGACCAAAATTGGCATGGGAGGGTAAGAGGATTTGACGAATATGATTGCCGGGTCATGGCATGAATAACGTTAAAATCCTGCCGCGTACGTCGTCAAACCCTTTCCACTAGACACGTGTGGCACATACCCGTTTACCACGGGCCGCGGTGTACGGGTATGCGCCACAGGTGATTGACAGTTTATCTCTACCAAGGAACGGCGACAACAGACATTGGTAACTTAAATGCTAGAGCGTTAAGGAAAACCAACATCGGCAGCGTTGACTCAACAAATGGGAAGAATGAAAATTATGATCCCAGCAGGAATCGAACCCAAGCATTCTGCGTGGCAATCAGGTATTCTACCACAGAGCCACGCCAGGTCTATAAACTGGTTTGGAAAAACAGCCTACGCAGGCGTAATATCGGTGCAACGTCAATTGTGGTTGTGGTGCTGGCTATGTAATTTTACAAGAAAGCAATAAACACTACATGATACTCCTACGATGTGTACTCCTACGATACAGGCGTCATATCAGATTAACGTCTGTAGTTCCAGTGTTGGCTCCACATTTATAGCAGTCTAATAAACATTACGTTTGTATTCCTATGATTCAGCAAGCTATATTGAAGCATTGCTCGACCCCAAAGGAATATATTATTGAAAGTTACATATGATATTCACATCACCGCACCGTAAAATGCACTTCGTCCACCAGAGCGATGCAGTGTCCTCTTCATTTCTTACGAGGCTGGGCAATGGCCTCATGCTGACCGAGGATGATGCCAGATTGATTGACAGCCGCTTTGTAGACTAGGCTACGTAGGCCACATACGCCCAGGTAGTCTACGAATACGACAAACACCATCCACTGATGTTTGTCTACGTAGCACTATCCAGGTCTACCAGCCACGACGGCCTATACCTCCCCAACGCGAAGGGTGGCTTTAGGTTCCGACTTGTCGCCGACTCTGCCGACAGACAATTTGTCGACGAAATGACCGAGGCATACACGAATTCCAACAGCTCTACTATACCACATACTTCACTACACGTGGACCACTCGTCACCACGATCACGACCGGATCCTATAACAAGTCATGACCAGCTGCTGGTGCTCACTGATCACGGTGATAATGCCCTTGTTCAAGAACTGTCAAGAGCTTCTTGCACACATGCAGACGGGTTCGTGAAACGTGCATGCGTTCTCGGGACACTTATAAGCACTACATATCAGCTTACCGCTTCTGGTGTTGGTAATACCCACGTTGCCATTGGCAGTGTTACCCAACCGTAAACAACTGGTATATAACCAGTTGTTTACGGTCATATATAACACATATGCCGCATATATAACACATATGCGGCTCTTCAACATATATATGTGTGCGTATAAAATTTATAGAAATCTTTAGCATCATTTTGTAACGTGTCGCTCAGTAAAAAAGTTACGCCACAGTCACCTACTCGCCGCATGCTTCGCATAACATCGACTCCCACGGTACGTGGGATCTGCCGAATTTTTTTTTTCTTAGCCTTTCTTCGAACCTTATTTTGCTCTGAGTTTCCCTCGCCTCAAAACCTTTGCGGCGCGACGACAGCGCCGCGCTGCGGCTGCTGCGGCTCTGGAGAGAAGCTCTGGAGCAACAAGCGGTGCAAGCCGACTCAACCTGAGTCGGCAGCGGGAATAGGCCTCCAACAGATAGATGGATGGATGCTATGAGCGTCCCCTTTATAACGTGGCGGTGACAAGTGTGCCACCAGGCTCGACAAAAAAAAAAAAAAAAAAAAAAACCTTTGCTATTCTTTTTCTTAGCGTTGGCCTAGTGTCTTTACTTCAATTAAAACTATTTTACTCCAGAAAAAAAAAACTTAAGTTTTCAGCTCCGTTCTCTGCCCTTTACAACAGAATGTCGTTATTTTTTTCCAATATTTATTTTTGTCCTTTCTCTCTAGTTTTCTGCCACCAATACTCTAACCGTCTCTTACTTATTTCAATCGCGGGTGTGTTCAGCTTTCCATTGTCTCTCTTCAGCTTTCCATTGTCGTAGGAGAGGAGAAACATCTGGCGTCTTTCGTTAAGCAGCTGGCGTCTTTTCGTTTTGCTTTTAGAAAACATCTGGCGTCTTTCGTTGGTTTATTTCATCAATCAACGGCGTTTTGAACAGAATTTTTATTGTTTAATCACGCACAGGAGAAATCTCACCAGGCACTACCTTGGAGGTAAACAATGGCTGCTAATGGGAATGAGAGACAGAAGAAGTCGGCTTTTAGTTAACACTTACACTTCTACTTCTACTAACGTTTCCTAATGGAACATGCCAATGGCTGCTAATGGGGAATGAGAGACAGAAGAATTCGGCTTTTAGTTAACGCGCACGCTGTGAATTTTTTATTGTTCAACAACGCACAGGAGAAATCTCCCACCGGCACCACCTTGGAGGTCAAGATCTGGTACTAGCGTTAAGACTGGTTACGCACTACGACGGGGACGAACTGGTGCCGCTTTAAGGAGCTTCGCCCCTAAAAAAATCACAGCATATCCACGTGGTGAATGATGATGAGTGGGGCGAAGCGAACTCGCGCTGCAGCACGGCGATGGCATTGGCGCGAGCGTGGTCCTTCTTGATGGAAGATATTGTGACTAGATTGTTTGAGAACCGCAATCTTTCGCACACACCGCAACTATGGCCGAAACTGTTATTAAGGAAGTCCCGCTGGAAGCGCGCGTTGGCGCCTTCGGGCAGAGCCCGCCTGATGCGTTTTGCAGCCACTTCACGTGCTCGCACAGCCTCGGGCTCTGCCTGCCGGTACGCGCGCTTTCTCGTCGCTTCACGGTCCTTCACATTTTGAAGATCCGATTTGCGCCGCAGCCGTGCAGCTTCGGCCTCGCGGGCTCGAGCGGCGGGGTCTTCGCGCCGCAGCCGTGCAGCTTGTCGAGCAGCTTCGGCCTCGCGGGCTCGAACGGCGGGGTCTTCTCGCCGCAGCCGTGCAGCTTGTCGAGCAGCTTCGGCTTCGCGGGCTCGAACGGCGGAATCTGTTTCGCGGCGTCGGCGTGCAGCTTCGGCTTCGCGCGCTCTCACCTGCCGCCGCCTTCCATGTCCTCCGTTCCGCAGCCTTGTCTTCCATCTGGCGACTCCGAGCTAAAGAGAAAGCGTGCCAAGAGGGAGCCTCATGGCGCGTTACTTCTGAAATGTTGTCTTCGGGTGTCGTTGAAAACACGAGACGTAGTAAAGAAGAAAGAACGCCACACAGGCGAACACGCACGAGAGTGTCACTCGTCAACGTCGTCTTCTTCTTCTACTGCATACCAGAACGCGCGCAGTAAAGAAAGAATGCCACACAGGCGAACACGCACGAGAGTCTCACTCGTCAACGTCGTCTTCTTCTTCTACTGCATACCAGAACGCGCGCTTCTCACGAACTAGAGGTGGCTACTACAAACAAACCCACAAATGGAGGATGGACAGCGGGGGAGTAGCCAGAAATTTTTTCGGGGGGGGGGGGGGGTTCAACCATACTTTATGTTCGTGCGTGCGTTTGTATGTGCGCGTGTATATATACGCAAGCAAAACTGAAAATTTTCGGGGGGGGGGAGGGTTGAACCCCCCCCAACCCCCCCCCCCCTGGCTACGCCCCTGATGGACAGACCCACGGCATAAGGAGCTTCGCCCCTAAAAGGCAGGTGCCGGGAGAGGAGCGACCTGGTTATGCGAGAAAGGCGGCGAAACCACTGACCTAGTGGCGATCAGTAAGCAAAACGGGTGCGACGCAGCGCACTGAGCAGCCGGCGCTGCTCAGTCGGTGCGGGGAACTGGGGCGCCGTGCCGGCAGCTTGGCACGCTGAACCGAGAGGCTTGCTGTGCGAAGCTGCATTTCCACGTTGGCAGAAGCGACCCCGCGGAAGCGCAAGCGAGGTCCAACGTATCGCTGTGTCGTGGCCTGCCACAGCAGTGCAGACGACACCAAGGCACGCGGTTCACGTGCGAAACTGTATCGGTTCCCGGGCATGTCGCACGAGAAATAAAGGCGGCAAGCGTGGATAGCTGACAGCGCTGTCTCGCCTTCTATTTTGGCTGTCTGAGTTCATCGCTGTCCATCGTTTCGACTACCTGAATCAGTACGTAACGCGGCGCATGCACGCAGCGACTACAGTAATGATTGCTCGCTGTCTTCTCGCATTGTGAAAGTCCAGTTACGGTTGTAGGTGAAAAAACTTTGTTTTTGAATTCCTCGTGTTCGTGAGACCTACCCGTCGTTATTGAACGTTCACACTCGCGTCGTTAGCGTTACGCGGTTGCTTGAATTCAACTGAACTCGGCACATTGTCAGAAGTTCGGCGCCTGCAATTCACGCGTCGGGAAGGCTGCTTTATCACGCCGGAACGGACGCCTGTGCATTTTCAGCAAGCTTTGACATCGTTCTGCAGGTTTGCTTTGTTTCTGACACTTTATTAGGGTGATATATATTTAAGCCGCTAAATATAACTGGCACTAATACATGGTTTGCCATTGCAGCCTTGAAGTAAACACCTTCCGACTTTGTGCGATTTTCTAGCCGTGTTGGCGCAGCAGGTTTTATACGCCTGTCAAGTCGATATCCACATAAAAAGAGAGTGCAAGCATGACGCGAGAGCCGAAAAAACGAGGCGAGCAGTTCATCTTGCTCCACAGTGGTTAACGCTCAGCTAGCTGCCTCGCGTCTTAATCGGCGGGTGATTCTCCAGCGGCACGGAGGACTTGACTCTAACCTTCTCAGGAAACAGTGCCATGGCCGTATAATTTCTTTTTTTCGCACGCCGCAAACATAAAGAACACGGCTGCTACTGTGAGCATGCCATATCAAAACAACAATCATATGATTCGTAGTCCACACCGTAGAACACCGATAGCGTGTACGGCTTCATTTGGGAGTGCATGTGGACCATTATTCATCTTTAACATGACAGAATGAGACCTTGAGGTATGCGTCCTACAGGGTGTAATCGCGACTTGGGAAATTCATTTCGCTGTGAGTCGGGCGTCGTTGTCGTCGATCGTCTGCTCTTCACCGTAAACGTGATTGACGAGCCTTTCTCCTTTTATCAAGTTCGCTTTTCGGAAGTGCCAGTCAAGCTTGAAGATCCTTTTGAAGCCTCACTGCAAGCGATACATAATTGTGAGGCGCCGCAGTGCACCGCGAGAGCTCTGCACGTGCACGGAAGCGAGCGGCAGCGCATTGTAGAGAAGGGAAAACGCGCGTTGCTTGCACCCAGTTTGTATTTTTATGGCAGAGATGGCGCTGCCTGTCAAGAGCAGCAGCGCCACTAAGCGATGCTTGGGGAGCCTATATAAAGCCCCTGAAACTTCGTAAAGTAGCTACATACGTGCCTAAAAGCGCGCCTCCTCTCTTTTCTCCCTCCTCCGCCCTCTCCGAGGCTGACGTCCCGTCGGCATTGGCCAGCTGCCGTCACGTGGAACCACGCGCAGCGTTGGTTTCTGTACAGTCGCTCTCGACTGCCATCTTTGCTCGTGAAGCGGGGACTCGCTGGTGCACAGCGCATGTGTTTTATGGATACGAACTTGTCACTCCGTGCGCGTTGTGCTGTGAAATATTGTTCGCACAAGACCGACGTCGCTGTTGGCTGCCATGGGCGGCTGCTGCGCCTTCTGATGTCGGAACAAGTCTAGCCAAGGCAAAAAGCTCCTCATGATGCCGTCCGGTAAGCGCAACGAGTCGCGGCGAAAGTCTTGGTTGCACACAATCGGAAGGAAGAGCTTCAGGCCGACATTTTCGACTTGACTATGCGAGGTAAGTTGCGCGTCAAAAGTATGTGTCGAGGTTCTCAAAGTTCGATGCCCGTTCTAACGCCGTATAGTAGAGCGGGCATCGCACTGCAGTACGTCGCCATCTCACGCACGTTTTATTACTGCTTCTGCGGGGTCCTTATACTTTGTTTTTGTTTCTTTGTCAACAATACGTGGTTACGTTTTCTGCTTGACGTGATGCGCCGACTGGTTCGAATTCGCGATATTGGTTTGTGCGCAGCTAGAATCATGCACGCGGACTGATGATCAGCAATGTGATTGCGAAACTTGAGAGATTCGGCGCAGCTCTTTTGAATAAACAAAGCTTAAGTGTGAAAACTCGCATTAGGAGTTATACTCTCCGTTTTTTTTTCCCCGTGCTCGTTTAATTAAGATGAAATAGCTTTCTCTGGCTCTTTTACGTTGGCCGATCAGCCGGTGGACTTGCGCGGCGAACGTAGCTATGCAAAGCGTGCATGCGTTCCCAGCCGAGTCGTATGGTGCGTCCATCGTTTAGAAACCTCACGCTAGGTGTTTTTCGCGCCTAGGTTTACGTGCTATTTCGTGTGAAGGTTTATATCCGCGAGTGGAGGTCTCGCGAAGGAAACGTTTGCGGTGACTCGCTAGTTTTTACATTCGCTTTCTCGTTCATTCAGCGATATAGGTTGTATTCACATGACGTCACCACGATGCTGTGAGTAGCGCTGGCAACTATGGTGACGCCGTCCTTCGGGCGGTCCGCCATGATTCTGGCCACTGTATGGCGTCTGTGCCGTAGTGCTACGGTCCCTAGGGACCGTAGTAGTGCCCCACACTGTGTGTTTTGCTTTATCTGGGATTTGACAGGTGCTGCCCTTTTAGGACAGGAATTGTTGCTGTGTACTAGCAACTACCGCAGGATAACCCTCGACGAACGCGGTCGAAAACGCTGCGAAGTGGTGGGCGATACGCCTTTAATCAGTTATGAGCGCAATGCGCAAAAGCTTGGACGAGACGGCAAGGGAGCAGGTTGGAAAAAATTGGAGCTTTGCGTGGAAAAATTCAAGCTTTGCGGCGGTATTGAACCACTGTTCCTGGGCATGGGCGAGTTGCACTTCGACGTCGAGCGTGTGCCGACGGTGAAAATTTCCGACATCAAGGATTCTTTGGGGTTGCTTTCGTAGCCTCCCGAAGACTTCGTGCCCAGTTGGGGCTGGTCTCGTCCACCAAAAAGGATGGCTTTCCTGCAAGTGAGTAATACAAGTGTAATTACAGATCTTGTAGTACGCCAGCGCCGCCTCTTGAAGTGAGAAGCAGTCACCGAGGCAAATCTCAGAGCGAACGTTTTACAGGAGAGACGTCGCAAGCGGAGCGAAAAAATGCAACTGCGCCAGTGCACGCTGACATTATGTATTAGTGTCGTCTACAACAATAAAAATGCGGCTACGCAAACGTAAACACCCAGCCAACCAGATATTTAACTGCCCTTCTCCAAGCGGCGTGGGACGGGACAACAAACACGGACGCTCTGAAGCATAAAATGCGTCAAGTGGAACATTTGGAACCAAAATTTGTACTCACCAGCAATGAAATGAGCGCTGCACACTTCGTAGTTAGTCCAACTTTTGTTGATGCGAGAGCGAACAATGCGGCGAACCACTCGGCACAACACATTTCCACAATTCTTGCGTTGGTTGTACATGGCTCCATAAAAGTTGACGCTGTCCTTTCGCCGTGACCTATTGCTACGTCAATAGACGGCGCAATTTACCATGATTTCAGAGACTGCAACAGAACATGGTCAGCTGCTGCTTCGCGAACTGAGGCTAGGGTGGCTTACTGAGGCACAGAACATCCACACGCACCGAAAGAGCTTCACGAAGTGGCCAGGATCATGGCCGACGGAAGCGGAAGCAGCTCACGCCCTTCCCATCAGCCCGCGCGCCAGTGTGGGCGTGTCCTCAGTGAATACAACCTATAGTTCCAGGGGCGTAGCCAAGGGGGGGGTTGGGGGGGGTTCAAACCCCCCCCCCCCGAAATTTTTCAGTTTTGCTTGCGTATATATACACGCACACATACAAACGCACGCACGAACATACATAAAGTATGGTTGAACCCCCCCCCGAAAAAAATTTCTGGCTACGCCCCTGTATAGTTCGTATGTCAGATACATCTACAAGGCGCACTTGCGCAATACCGTTGGCCCGTTTAATCACTTAACGAAACAACCAACGCCGTCCAGATATATCAAGATAAATGAGATAATTGATGTACGCCTTCTGGTGCGATAATATTACGAAAACTTTAGATGCCTCATCGAACGCTAAAACTGACCGTCGGCGGCGTCAGCACGAGTGATCCGAAATATCCCGCGAAGATGTCACCAAATGACGTCATTATGACGTGACAGATCGCCAAAACTGGTTACGTCATGGTGACGTCACATACCGTGAGATCACATGACATCAGATGACATCGTCGCTTTGCATTGCCTCCGTGATCGTTGGGCCGATCACGGAGACAATGCAGAACCAGGTGAGATGCAGAAAGCTCTCGGAGGGGTGCGGGGTAGGATCAATACGTCAACTGAAGAAGAACAAGAAGATGGCTTTCGCCTTCGAGTCGCCTTCGGCGAATGCATAAGGGATCCTGTGAGTTTTGCCTCAGCACCTGATGTCCAGGTCTAGTTGATCTTGCGCGCTCGGTGACTTCAGGGACTGCAGTGCGCCTTGTGAGTTGAAATTTACCAATGAAAAAACTACCTTACTAATGAAAAAACTACTAAATTTGCCAATGAAAAGCAAGCACATGCTCTCTGCACATATTGTATATTCTATGCGGCACTACAGAGCTGTCATGAGCCACCGTTACGCTCGTTTACATAATTTTAGAATAAGTTATCAAAGAGCAAAAGGCGCAGTTAATAAATGTGCATAAACCAGCGGAGAGAAATTTCGTGTTATAGAAGAAGATACACGACTCTACCTTGGTGCTCTTTTATGAATTTTTTTTTCATTGCTGTGATTTTCCCGAATTCTGTTTGCGAAAAGGAGCAACCGGTGCTATATAAAAGCGCTAACGTCTCCTAAACAAAAATTAATTTAAAAGGTATATTAAGAGCTAGACGGCTGGTGCGAAAACTTACAGCGCGTTGCCTGGCAAGCAAGCGCCATCTCCGCAAAAGACCGTCTGCTACGCTGGAGCAAGGTAGGTGGCGCCACGTTCGAAAAGACAGTGTGAAGGAGAGGAGACCGAGGAGGAACGAGAGCGGAGGAAGAGAGTGTTGCTACTTTACGAAGTTTCAGGGACTTTAATTCTATACTCCCATCGCGCCGCGCCACGTCGCCTTGACGCATGCGCATTTGTTCACTTTATCGCAAAATCAAAACATCTAAAGCGGTATTCACACGGGGGACAAATCCTCGGGGGATAAAGGCGGAGCCTAGTGACGTCAGCTTGCGAGGAGTATTCTCCACAAATGTCCCCCACTCACAAGGACGAGGCGAACGGAGGGGAGACCAGTGTTACGTTAGGCTACTCTGGTGGCTTGTGCCGCCAGTTTCACCAGCTGCTGATGACGAGCTGCAGACGACCAGCTGCAGACTGGACACCCACGTACTGCCGCTATCTGCAGGAACAAGTGCAACAATGTGGCCAAACAAGCCACCGCCGGGGGATCGTTTGTCCTGTCAAGGAAAAGGTTCCCGTATCCTCCGAGGAAGTGCTGGGGACGGGGGGGGGGGGGGGGGTCGCGCCTACTCACTAATCCGTGATGTCGCGGTCACGTCATCCGCAATTCCCCCGTGTCCCCGCCGATTTCTCCCTCGTCTGAATACAGCTACGCTCAGAATTCGCATTAGGCAGTATCGTAATCGTTGGTGAATTTTTTAATATACATCTTTGTTGTCTTACCATTCTCCTCCCCTAAGTAGGAAAGCATCATTCTAATTCTAGCATCCTTCTAACCCCCTAGTATAGGGTAGCAACCTGTATTTTACAGCAGAGCTGTTAGGGTCCAGGTTTGCCGTGTGTATTATAATAATATCTGGGGTTTAACGTCCTAAAACCACAATATGAATATGATAGACGCCGTAGTGGGAGGGCTCCGGAAATTTCGACCACCTGGGGTTCTTTAAAGGCCAACTCCGGCGATTTTTTGGCCATGTTAAAGTAATGGTGCTTCTATGTTCCTGAGACGCTCCTGTTACGGGCCCGACAGCAGAAATACTGGGCAAATTGGAGAATAATTTTAAATAAGCAAAAAAGCTGAACACCGAAACCCAACCGAGTGTGCTGTCTACGTATGACGTAGACGTTGTTACGAACGAACCGGAAGTCATGCAAGGCATGCCGGTCACGCCGGCGCCGAGTATGAAAACTGTGACAGCCGGGACGACCAGCGAAGCGCCGGCCAAACCAACACTGTCTGTCGCCTTGTGCACAGCAGACGATCGCTGTAGCGGCCGAAGCGCCGAAGTTAGCGGTGCCCTCGGCTGCGTCACTTCCGCCGCCTTCCCAATACTGACGTCACAGACGTAATGTTGCCAGTAATTGTGGGAAGCCAGGAGGGCGTTTGCAGACAATCTTTAAAATTCATTTCCAAACAATCTGCGCATGTCTCAAGCCTGTAATTTGGCATAAACGACGGAAACGTGCAAAGGAACGTAGCCAGCGAATTTCATTGAGATCCATCGACCTCGAAAAATCGCCGGAGTTGGCCTTTAACGTGCACCTAAATCTAAGTACACGGGCCTCAAACATTTTCGCCTCCATCGAAAATGCAGCCGCCGCGGCCGGTATTCGATCCCGCGACCTTCGGGTCAGCAGTCGAGCGCCATAACCACTAGACCACCGTGGCGGGGCAGGTTTGCCGTGTTTCGTAGATAGCAAATTATCATCATCATGAACCGGCACGCACTCTCTTCGTCCTCTTCTTCATCGCCTTCTTGTTCCTCTTTTACTTCGCTCCTAGACCATATGCACGGATTTGTCCGGCGTGGGATGCAACAACTCTGATTGACGCGAGAGAGACAGAAAGAGAGAAAAAAGATATAGAAAGACAGAAATTCTTGGCTAAAAAATTTCTTGGCGAGATTCGAACCCGCGTCCCCACGATCCGAAGGCGAGCGTCGTAACCACTCGGCTAACTAGGCACGCTAGCATAGCATAGCATTGTATAGTATAGTATAGCAAGGGGGTGGGAAAGGGAAGTGAGGGTGAGGGGGAGGTGAGAACGAGTACAGAGAGAGAGAGATAGGTTAAGAAAGAGAAAAGGATAGAAGGCGAGAGAACGACTACAGAGAAAGCGAAAGATAAAAAAAAAACGAGGGAAAGGGAAGGGAGAAAAAGATAGAAAGACGGAGAAAGAAATAGACATAGAGCGATAGAGATAGAAAGACAAGACACACAAAAAAAAAAGATTTCAGAAAAGGCAGAAAGCATAGCCATGCATAGTATATAGAATAGCAAGGGGTGGGAAAGGCAGAGGTGTGAGAGTGTAAAAGCCTAGCCTAGCCAGGGCCAGCTAAGTGCCGACCAGCTCTGCTGTGACCCGGCCTTGCGCGACTCAATGCAAGCTGCGCTAATTTATTTTTTTTTTTGTTAATTTCCGTACCCTTTCTTTCACCCGCCGTGGTGGTCTAGGGGTTATGGTGCTCGACTGCTGACCCGAAGGTCGTGGCATCGAATCCTGACCTCGGTGGCCGCAATTTCTATGAAAACGAAAATGCCGGAGGCCCGTGTACTTAGATTTAGGTGGTAAGAACCTCAGGTGGAAGAAATTAATCCGGAGCCCTAATCATACCGTGGTTTTGGGACGTAAAATCCCAACAATTATATTACTTTCTTTCATCCCTCTGTCCAGTGAAAACATTAACACATTGACCTTCGTCGCTTGGCTGATGGCGTTCGCAGGCGTGCGGACGTGTTGTCCATTTCCCTCTCCATTCTCAGTGATGCTACTGAAGACTTCTGGCATAGTCCCGACTATGCTTCTGGTTTTCAGCAATTTTTGGAGTCGCAATTTTCATTTTGGAGCACTTTGGAGCATCAAGAAGTTCCATCTTGGAGCACTTTGAGGCAGCTAATTTTGCGTCTTGGAGCACTCTGAAGCAGCTAATTTCACATTCTGGAGTACACTGGAGAAGCAAGTTGCACTTCCATTGAAGCAGCTGAATAATTATAATGAGGCTCTTATCAAGAGCTAGAAATATTTCGATTCATTGCAAATCTCATGGAGAAAAGCATTATTTCACTCGATAATGTTCTAAAATAACCTCTTCAGATATTTTTTTAAGGTAGCAAATAAACAAAATACTGGATACTGAACATTGTACTTTATGAAATAACACTCTAAATACATGTACGTAGTTATCAGCAGAAGTGGCAGACAAACGCCGCGACATACAACAGTGCCTCACTGCAGTGTTGTATGTATGCCCTGGAGTCAGCACTGTCGCCAATGCAAGACGACTCAAAAGCGAAAGCCAGGTTCTTTTGCTCCTCGATCGATTGTATTGCTGGGCGCGACATGACATCACTTAGCTGGGCTCAGAAAGCATTCTTCCGACTCTCTGAGGCCTCTCTGTGCTATAGCAAGAGCATTCTCGCAGTGCTTCCAGAGTATCGCTTGCGCATGCGCCGGGTTGCCTGGGAGATGGAGATCTGATTTAAGCCGAGCATCCGCGAAAGTGCCCGAAAGTGCATTCAACGGGGGACTACATGATATGGCAAACTTCATTTTCCTTTTACAGCGAAGTTGTGTTGTATACTTACGGCTAAGTTAGAGTGCCTCGATGCGCTCGTTCGCCTCCGCTCTGTTCAGGGTGGAGACAAGCGCGTCGTCTGCTACAGCGGTCGCCATTACTGATCCCAATCGTCAAGGCGCGCACTGCCGGCGCGCGGATTCGCAGCCTTTTGCTCTCGAGTAAAAACACTTTGTGCCGGATTTGCCCTCGCAATCGCAAAATCGTTCACGGAAGTCGCTAGTTAAAAGTTTCCAGGCATGCATCAGAACAAGTAATCGAATACTTTGCGCCTAAAGGTGTCGCAGAACGCAGTGATACTCCCTGCCAGCGCGGCCGCTGGGCTGTGGCTGAGCGGCGCACAGCTGCTTTGGATCCCTGAGAGCTGCAGGCATCACTATTTACTTTTATACTTTGCGGGTATATATGTTCGTGCGGTGTCTTTTTGAAGGCACGACAGTTTAGCCTTATTCAGGAAAGTTAAAGATGCGGAATACTGTCTATTAGAAAGCAATAATTGAAAGGTATCATTCCCGGGACTGCCGAAACGAAAAGCGGTGCAATAATGCGCCTTACATAAAGGCGCAGAATGTATGCTTTCATGTACGTCTGAAATTATTCCAGCTCGAATTCTCGAAACGAGACACGCAGTATTGAGACGCGCAATGCAAATTGCGCGTCTTTCTTAAGCAATCTTTCTTAATTTGAGCGAGAAACGCACCTAGTGAAGCGAACGAATTAGCGAAATATAAAAATTTGAAGACAGCGCGCGCAGATTTGACGGCTACATTAGAGATATGGAGTGAAAATAAACTTAGATGGAATATACCGGAGCGCAACGTTTCCATCCCATTCATCATTACGGGCTCTCTCTGCACTTGATGTGCAGAGAGAGAATGTTGTCAACCTAGCAAACGCACATTTTCAGAGTGCCATACACACAGCATTTCCCAACATCCATCACCAGTGATCAATTTGGTGACGTGAGAGTCCTAAGGTCTACTCGCTGTTCAGCTAAATCTTAAAGCGATTGGAATCCGCGCGCAGGTTCCGAGGCTGCTATTATATGTGACCGATTGCCGGATGTATGCGTCTTCGTGTCCTCTTATTGAATACCTATTTTAAAATATGGCTGTATTTCCCACTTCGAAAAAATACCAGCGAAATTGCAGTAAGCATCAGAATGTCGTTTATTAATCGCAGCGGAAACGACTATACTTATGTAATGTTTCAATGTTTTTCAGCGCTGTGAATGCCGCGTTGAAACTAATGACCGCGTATGGTAATGTACACAAGAAAGCGTTTGTTCAGAGAAAGCAATTCTGGCAAATTATTCCACCGGATAACGAAAAATAACATTCTCGATTTCTAGTTCCTGCTAGGAAAGAAATCACAACTCGTACCAAATACTTGCAGTTCACTATAGACGCGACAATATTCATTATCACACCTTCGTGCATAAAAAAAAACAAAAGGAGATGCTCGCGACAATGAAAGCACGTTTTCCAAGCACACCCCGAAAACAGCGCCAAATTTATGCGAATGGTTCAAACGCGATAAAACCATTTGGCATTACCAGTTCTCTCAACGTTCGATCGTGTTCAAGTGCGACAATGCGCGCTGAAGAGGCACCAACTCGCACTCAAAACCACGGCACACACATAACTTACAATAGTCTATTCTGTGACTGCGTTACTAGTAACATATACGCCGTTTCAGAAATCGTCCCAAAAGCACCCGACGTAGCAAAGGAAAGGTGATGGGAAACAGCAACAAAGCTTGCAATACTCACGCTGCACACACGAGAGGCATTCGTCGGCTGCCACTTGTCACGCTTTATCCTCACTGTCCATAAAAGTCTTCTTTTAGGATCCCTTGGGAAAGAAAACATCTTCCAACCATTCCTAGAATGGTTCGTGCACTGTGGCACGCAACATCCAGTCATCCTGCGGGACTCGCGGCGGAGCAGACGGGCGACAAGGCGGTAGGCGCAGCATGCACGTTTAACCAAAGCGCGGCGTGGGCTAAAACATGGCGGACGCGCGAGTCGAGGCGGCGTCGACCCTTTCAAAGAATGACCGCACTCTAAGCGGGGGCGCGCGCATCGAGGCACTCTAGGCTAAGTCATTCCCTAGTGCCCTCTAGGGAGCAGTGCAAAAAACAATGCGTATTCAACGTTAACAGCCCCGCCGTTAACGACCTGGCCTTACATGCCAAACTGGCCTCCACCATGTCATATCTGTGCAATGCGCTCAACAGCTTCGCTGGTTGGCCGGCTTATAGACTGGAATGGCTCCTCATTTTTTAACGGCGAAGCTCTTTAAGCTATCGGCATGGGCGTCCGTACGGGGGGCAAGGGGGGGCATCTGCCCCCCCGCCCCTGGAATTCGGGATATATATATATGAAAGAGAGGGGGGTACTTTTAGCCTTGTATCGTGGCCAAAGTTTTCCCAAAGCTAGAGCGGGTCGTATGTATCTCTTCTCGTGTGTGTACGGCCCGGCGCCGCGGGCTAACTGTGGTACCATCTGAACTTGGACCATGTGTGTGATGTGTAAAAGCGACAATTCTCTTTTTTTTTTCCTTTTCCTTGGTCGCTTGCTCAGGCCGCCTTTTAATCTACCCTACGAAGATAAGGCAGGGATAAACCGCCCGCCTCCGGCGGCTCTCTGTCTTTCCTACCGCTGTTCTTTCCCTCCCTCGTTCTGCAGCTGTTGACGAATGCCCCAAAAAAGCAATTGTCGCTGTTGCTGCCTTCGTTATATCTCTCTTTCTTCTTTTCTTTTCTCCTTTTTTTCTTTCTTTATCCTTTTTTTTTGAAATTCTCGTTTGGCACCCGAACTGGGCGGGCGGCCCGGTGCAGCAGGTTGGGCCATGTCATTTCAATTACATCCTCCGAAGAAGGCTGGACCGCGCGCCAGCCGAAACTGTTACCATAAAATAAATATTTGTTTTGTTTCTTATATTGTAGCACGAAGAAGTTTTTCACAATTGTTATGACGGTAGCCAGAAAAAGTTCTCTTTATGCCTATATATATATATATATATATATATATATATATATATATATATATATATATATATATATATATATATATATATATATATATATATATATATATATATATATATATATATAGGGATAATTTTTTGCACTAGCGAAAAGCTGCAAATCTTGATAACACACTTCGGTCTCGCATATCCGTATGGAACAACTTTCAGGATTGCGAACCAATTTTGCACATTATAGACTGTGACAAATCTAGACGTCAAGTCATGGCAGTGAGACTGCTTGCGATGGCTATTGAAGATAGCGAATAATTCTGAGATACAAGTTTCATGTTTTCTTTTCCTGAACTAAGAGATTTACGCAGTCTGACAAAAGAACTTCAGTTCTCACAAAATTGACGGCTACATTTAGCAAGAAATCATTACCGCTACACTTCGTTAAAAGACTGTAACAATATCCCATGGCGTCGCGCCTCTCACCACCCAAGCTCCCAAACAATGCTTTTATATCGGTCACTCAGAAAGCTTGTGGGCTTGTACAAGTTGCGTGCTGTGCTTTGTTGTGGAGCTCAAGTTGCCCTTGTTGTTAGTTGCGGCAATGTCATACGCATCTCAAAATAAAATACTACTGCATGTGGATGTTAGTTTTTTAGGAATGTGTCCAAACCCTGACAAAATAATCGTGAAGTAGAGCGTGTACGAAGGCGACATGATGAGTACTCGTAGGAAGTGACGACACTGACGAGGACAAACTTTGCAGTACCTACTGTACTCATTGTTCATTTGGTTAGAGCCTAAGTATAGCCGTGGTACAGGGTTTGCCTGGAGCTTCAGCTCAGACTGTACTGGCTATCGAGATTTTGCTCGCGTTAAAAAAAAAAAGAAAAGCTTGGTTAACAAGCATCAATAAAGTTGTTTCACTCACTCACTTGGTTAACAAGCCAGTTGCGACGGTTATTCAAAAATGCCATCAGAAGATCAGCCAATCAAATATCATTAAAGGTGACCACCACCTTAAAGTTTAGGCCCATTTTAAGGCCCGACCAACAGCACAGAGCAAAGCAAAATCAATAGCTTTATTCGTCCCCCTTGAAAGCACTATCAAGCCTTCTTCCTATGGGAGTCTTTTTTGGCCCCCGACACACATCCGTGCAGCCGTGCCCATCCGCGCGATGATTACAGCCTAATGGCAACGCGCCTATGCTTAAACACTTAAACCGTGACTGATGGTTGTCAACGACGAAAGGAAAAGAGCCGCCACGAATGGGCCGGCGACGCACCCTGCGATACGGGTGAAAGCAGCCCCCGCTTTCACGCTTTGGGTGACACCTCTGGACTGTCGCGTGTCGATAGGTTTTACGGGCACGTGTCGTTTTGCCGTCTTCGAAAGGTGTCATCGTTAAAAAGGGCTGAAGGGCGATCTGTTAATCATTTCGACACGTTCAGGCGCCGGGCGCCTCCAAGTCCGATGGTAGCAGTGCCGGCACGCATGTGTTCCGACCCTTCTTCAGGGGAGGTTTCTGTTGTTCAGCTCTGTAGAGAGATAGCGGCACGAAAAGAGACACCGTACAGGGCATTGTGTTTTCGCCTTCGTTGCTCACTGTGTTCGGAATACGCTGGTACTCCCGAGCCGGCAACCCTTGTGAGCACGCATCTTGTTGAGTGCACCTCCAGTGTGGGGGACCACAACAAGGCAGCGAATTCGGCGAGTCGGAATATATTTATGATGGCCAGCCCTGCGTCTTGTTTGCGCTATCTATCACGGGGAACCTCGCCAGAGCGCCGACAGCGGGTAAACGATTCCAGCCACCTTCCCACTTTGTGGTGCGCTCAATGTCCTGTCTACAAGGGGAGCCGACACGGCCACATGGTTCCGTTTTTTCGACAGTAAGCGCCTGCACCCGTGCGCCTCTCTTTGTGTGGTTCAATGTGTTTAAGTACATGGCTGTGCGGAGATGAAACAACCAGGACACTGGACGAGAGAGCAACGAGCGGCAAGCAGTGCATGGCCCGGTCGCTCGACTGTGCGGGTGCGCGAGCGAGATTGAGCTCGACGAATGAATTTGTGAGCGTGTGTATTAGCCTGTAAATAAGATTTCCTTGTAAATATGATGCTTTCGTGCTTTTAACGTGAGCATTTGAATAATTATCCTTCCAGTCAATGTGCGTATATTTTCTAGTGGTCAACCACCAGGAACTCTGACAGCTTTGCCTCGTCCGATTCCCAATTATGGATATCCGACGCTTCTTCAAGCGTCCACGGATGTCTGACGGAGTGTCACTGAGCTGTCCGGCGGACGATTCTAGTGTGGCGTGTGACGATTTTGCAGAAGTTGACCAGCCTAGTGATGCAGACTTTCACCAACGGACAGTGCCTGAGGTCGTCGCCACCATGGAAGAGGTTCCACCATCAGTGAGCTACCACGACACAGTAAGCCACGATGATACTTCTCCTTGCTTGGGATTAAATAACAGCAACAGCAAGCAAGCAACTAACATTTCGCAAGAACATGATTTGGGAGAGTTTCTAGACAAAGCTAAACTCGCGGGCAGCCCAGACAATTTGAAGTTACGCCTTCTGACTAACTAATCCATGGTCGTCAAATGCTACAGACACGTAGGCAAGGGGGGGGGGCGGGGGGCCCGGCCCCCCCCCCCCCCCGAAATTCGTCCGGCCTTCTATATTCCCGGGCAACTTTTGTTTTATTTTTGCCATGGAAATATTTTCTTTCGAACAATTAGGCCCTGGGCCCCCCCCCCCCCGAAAAAAAATTCTGGCTACGTGCCTGAAATGCTATACGACTTTAACAAAGATGTAACACCTGGCAAGAGGACTTTTCGCTACCAATGGCTGGCAGATTACGCCCCTTGGCTTGCGTACTCAGCGACACTGAAAGGCGCCCTTTGTCGTTTCTGCGTCACCTTTCCTCCAAATGTTCATCGGGGTACTCAAGGTAGCTTTATCGTACGCACTTTCAGTAACTACAAAAAAATGCACGAGGCTTGCAGGGATCATGGGAAATCCCAATGGCACCAGGAAGCAATGGTCGCCTCACAGAACTTTATGGGTGTGATGTCAGGCAAGAAATTACTCGTTGTACAGCAGCTAAACAAAGCCCTGCACGAGCAAGTTGAAAGGAACCGCCAGAAACTATTTCCGATCATTTCCACCATTATATTTTGTGCAACGCATGACTTGCCAGTATGCGGGAAGCAGTCTGACAGTGGAGTTTTCAATGATCTCCTTGACTTTCGGGTAGAAGCAGGAGATACCCGGCTTCAAGAACACTTTGCATCTTCTCCTGGTAATACAAAGTACACTTCCGCCCGAGTGCAGAACGAGATCATCACAATCTGTGGCGACATCCTGAGGGAGGAAATAGTGGCTGAAGTTAACACAACATTTGCTTTTTCCATCCTTGCGGACGAAACTCCAGATATTGCAGGAACAGAGCAGATGTCTATAGGCATTCGCTTCGTTGACAAGAGAGGAACGGATGCCTGCGTTCGAGAGCATTTTATGGGATTTGTAGAGTTGAATCAGCTGAACTCAGCTTGCATCGCCGCCTCAATCTTGAAGTTTTTAAGGGATGCTGGGCTGATTCTTTCGAACCTCGTTGGACAGGGGTATGATGGATGCTCCACAATGGCTGGAAGAGAAGCTGGAGTTAACAGAATAATACAGAAAGAGCTTCCAAAGGCACTATTTTTCCACTGCGCAAGCTACAAACTGAATCTCGTGATCAACGATTTGAACGAAGACTCTGAAATTCGCAACACAATAGGGATCATCAAGCAAACCATAAACTGCTTCCGTGAGAGCGTACTTCGAAGGAAATTGGTGCCCAGCATTCCGATGCTGTGTGAAACAAGGTAGTCTGCAAAATACAAGTCAATCTATAGGATCTTCTCTCAACATTACGTGGCCATAGTTGAAGCCCTCGAGGAGCTCGCATCAATGGAATCAACCTCGAATGCTGCAACTAGGCAGCGAGCTCACATCCTCTACTGTGCAACGACAAGCTCATCTTTCATTGTCAGCTTGCACATCGTAGCGAAGTACAGCGCACGAATGGGAACCTGTTACGAACGTTCTGCAGAGTGTAACCATGAACTGTCATCCTGTACACGACCACATCGCTGAGCTGCAGAATATATTTCGCGACCACCGGACTAACGCCGAAGAGCAGTTTTCTGACATCATGAGAACAGCAAGTGAGGCAGCCAATCGCTTAAACATAGTGATATCTGTGCCAAGGCAAGCCTCTCGTCAGACCCACCGAGACAACTACGGGACTTTTCATGTTTCTAGCTTTGCGCCAAAATTAACACGTTGAGAGCGGTGCTATGTTTACGCATTTTGCTTATTACGTTTAGTTATTTGTTCATTAACAAAATCAAATGTATTTTCCAATCCAATGATTCGTTGTTTCGATTTTTTTTTTCGCACGTGCGTAACTCAGACCATAAAGAGTGCCTTTTTAATGCTAACCTACCAATACCCCCCCCCCCCCCCACCCAGCGGTTGCCCCCCCCCCCCCCCTGAAAAAAGTTCTGCGGACGCCCTTGGCTATCGGTAACTAATTGTGCTCTGTCGTGCAAAAACTCCTCAGGTGGGTATGCGCCACGGGAATTGGGCAAGTCCCACTACCAAGCACAGCAGGTGCGAGCGTTAAAGGGGCCCTGCAACACTTTTCCAAATAGCCATGGAATGGCTTCATTGAAGGAGCTCATTTCCTCACGAATCGACCGCCGCAAAAATTTTTAGAATCCGTCCAGTACGAGCGGAGTTACAAAGATTTTTAGCACGCTGTATTGCTTTCTCTCTTCTCTTGTCCTGAAAAAAAGCGCTGGAAGCTAAGCGGGAGGGGTGGTACGCGGGAAGAAGGTACGTCACCCGCACCTCGTGACCTTGAGCACTTTTTCTTTCTTTTTTTTTCTTCGAACGCGCAGAGTACTTTCAGTGCGATCGTGCGCGCGCGCGGGCAAGCAACGGCCTCCCGCGGCGGCCGCAGTAACTACCGAGCGCGCCATGTCCTCTCGACTGCTGACAGTCGAGAGAATATACAGCAGCTGGCGGATATATGCGGAAGGGAAGGGGAAGCTCTAGGACTAGGATTTAGTGTAACAAAATGTGGATTGATGGTATTCAGTGATCCTTGCGATCAGGCGGTGTCAATACAGGGCCAAGAAATACCAAGGGTGAGCGAATACAAGTACCTCGGAGTATGGATAAATGAGGGTGACAGGTATATGGAGGTACAGGAAAAAGCCTCGGCAGCAAAAGGAAAGAGGAATGCTGCAATAATGAAGCACAGAGCGTTGTGGGGATACAATAGGCACGAGGTGCTTCAAGGTCTGTGGAAAGGTGTAATGGTTCCGGGGCTTACTTTTGGGAACTCAGTTATCTAGCCACCATAACTCAGTGATGTGCATGAGGGCAGAGGTGCAATCGGGACGGGAAAGGATATAAATCAAAGCACTGTGGGACGCCTCGCGTTGGGTGCTCGCGGGAAGACGACAAATGAGGCTGTAAAAGGCGATATGGGATGGGCGCGTTTTGAGGCGAGGGAGGCTCAGAGCAAAATAAGGTTCGAAGAAAGGCTAAGGAATATGAAGGAGAGTAGATGGGCAGAGAAAGTGTTCCGTTATTTGTATAGGAGGAGCGTGGACACACAGTGGAGAAAAAGAACTAGGAGGCTCACTAGTAAATATACGGCTGGTAGTGTAAGCAATATGCCAACAAAGAGCGTTAATCGAAAAGTCATAGAGGCGGAGAGGATTTACTGGACGGCAGCTATGGAGAAAAAAAAAACGGCTTTGAGTAACTACCGAAAGGGCAAAAATGAAATAAGGAGGGAGGCATTTTACGATAATTCAAGGGGCGCTTTACTGTTTGAAGCGAGATCGGGTTGCCTTAGAACGGCTAGTTATAAAGCGAGATTCAGTAAAGAAGAAGAACAATGCACTTGCTGCGGGGAAGATAAGGAAACGGCGGAGCATGTTCTGATTGAATGTGGAGATATCCACCCAGGTGTACGTTTGGGCACGAGCCTACATGACGCCTTGGGTTTTAGAGACAATGGAAAGCTGAACACACCCGCGATTGAAATAAGTAAGAGACGGTTAGAGTATTGGTGGCAGAAAATTAGAGAGAGAGGACAAAAATAAATATTGAAAAAAAAAAGAATAAGGACATTCTGCCGTAAAGGGCAGAGAACGGGGCTGAAAATTTAAGTTTTTTTTTTCTGGAGTAAGATAGTTTTAATTGAAGTAAAGAAGCTGCACACGACTTGTTCGTTAAGGTGAGGTTTCTGAAGACCAATTCGTGTGCCGTGCTCTCAATCATTGAGGAACTTGAGGTAGAGAGTACCCTGGCACACCAAGTTTATCCCACACTGGGGATTCGTTTGCACGTACTATCGTGAGCAATATGAGCTCGAACACGCGAGCGCGTGGCTAATAGCCTCAAAAGCGAGATTACGTGATACGTGGATGGCACTGCCGGAATCGGAAGGGAAAGGAGGGCGCTCTTCCGCTGACTGTTGGCGCTCCCGCTTCGCTAGCGTTGCTGCGAAACAGCACCTGATTGCGTGCCATCGAACGCTAGCAATGGTAACGACAAAAAATTGCACGAACAACAAAGTAAATAAAAGAGGCGCATCAAAATGATCAGCCAACATCATCTAGATATAACACAAGCATGGCCTGTGCATCACGGCATGCTACGTCACAGCCGATATCTCAGCAGCTACATAGGCTGATGGGCCACTGGGTGTGGCTGTTTGCGTTGATATGAATTCATATCGCCGCTGGCAGCCACGCTATAAGCTAACGTTTTGCAGCAACGATATCGAGGCGGGAGTGCCAACAGCTAGCGGAAGCGTAGCGCCCTTTCCACTTTGTTTCCGACAACGGCCGCTGCGAAGCAGCTGATGTAGGGTTCGAGGCTATTTGCCACGCGCTCGCGCGTTCGAGCTCATATTGCTCACGATAGTACACACCAGTCAATGGCATGATCAACTGAGGTCTTGGCATCAAATGTCACAAGTCTGTTCGACCTCCTTGACGAGAATGACCGCTTAACGACTGTCGCAGACATTAACGATATTCGCTGCTGTCGCCGAAAAGTGGAGACACATCTGAGAGGAACCTGTGCGGTGAACTCCAGTACAGCAAAGAATCGTTTTGGTACTGCATGTGTTCAAATTATGAATCCAAATGTGAAGCATGAGTTGCCCTGCGCGTTCCAAACCTATGTGCCTATTTTTCATTTATTGCTTCTTGAAACTGACGACATAAGCCAGCTCCTGAGTATTTTTGCGAACTATCAGTGCTCTGAAATATGTAACATTGTTGAACCCCCGTCGTTTTGGAGACTTCAAAATTTCCAGTGGCTAGTGCTTTCTCTTAGAATAACAGAGAGCTGAGCTAGTTGGTACGTATTCATTCTAAAAAGAGACAGGGCGTGCAAACACGGACACAAGAAAGAGATCAGGACACCACAAACGCCGGCGTTTGTGGTGTCCTGATCTCTTTCTTGTGTCCGTGTTTGCACGCCCTGTCTCTTTTTAGAATGAATAGTGCTTTCTCGTTGCGCGCTGCGTCTTCTGGCGCTTCCTGTTTCTAGCGCTAACGTTCAAAGGGCATTTTCAAAGCTGAGAGTCGTCAATCGAAAGGAGCGCGCTTCGAACACTAACAGCAACCTAGCAAAGTATGCGTGCATGTTTTACACTAAGCTTTAAGCTAAGGTTGTCATTCGCTCAAATACAGGTGTCCTGTGTTCAAGCATTTCGCTTGTGCATACAGTAAAACCTCGGTGATACGATCACGGCTCGTACGAATTTCGGGGTGATACGAATTTTTCTGTGGTCCCGACCAATGCCCATTAGCCTGCAATGTATTGGAGTACGGTTGTTGCGAACCGATTTGCACCCCGCGGCGTTTGATACGAACGTACGCTAGCGCACAGGTACGAACAGGTGCTGCCCGCGCTGTCGCGGAAGACGCGGCAGTCAAGCGCGGGCGATGGCATGCGCGCTGCGCGACCATCAGCTGTGCGTCGTTGCTTCCGAGATAGTGCGCGCGAATCTTAGAGGTCTTTAGGCGCCTTCGCGTTTAGGTTACAGATGACGTTGACGCCGCGCTTTTTTTTTTTTTTCCCCCAAAGCGTTGACGCGTGCTCCAGCGGCGTCCTTGTACTGTGTTAACACGTGCCTGCCACGTCGATGCAAGCCATGTCCCCGCAATCAGACGTTCTATGAAACAAGACTGAAACTTGGGCTGCGGGTCCGTCATGAAGTCCCATTAAAGGTGGACGAAGGCCCCAAGGGACGAAGCGGACGGTCTTGGCGAAAGAGCTTGGCCTCTATCTATCATGTGTAATGCGCTTCCTAAATCACTTTCGCCGCAGTACTGTACTGTCGTGCAGAAAAGCGTAGTAAGATTAGGAAGGGGCCACTAGCGGTCCCGGGGCACAACACATCTGGTTCATTAATTACACAGGCGCGCATGCACCGTATATTTACGAGTACAAGTATGATCGTTGACGTCTAAAAACTTTACTGGCATTCATTCAACGCTGTTCACGTCGTCGCTGCGGCCCTGAGAAACACTAAATCAAAACGCAAGCCAACTTTCGTTTGTCGCATACTAATTTTCCATGTTTTCTGGTGATACGAATTTCGGATGATACGAATATTTTTGGTAACCCCGCGAGATTCGTATCACCGAGGTTTTACTGTATATGTTTTTGTGCATTCAAACCTTCTAGAAAAAATAAAATGTGCTTCGTGTGTTTTGATCTTTTAGTATTCAGATATGAATTGATCTAAAATTTTGGGGTTTGGAGAATAATGCAAAACTCCGAATTTCGGAGAATTGATGATTTACGAGAAATAAACGATGATAAATGCCGAATTTTCGCCAAAAATAAAAACTCCGATAAACACCCGCCGATTTCCAAGATATGTAAACACCGAAAACACGGAGCCTTGGCTATAATGTATGGCTCGCGTGTTCTCAGGAGCCTCCATAGGTCGGCAAACTCACTCATGAGTCGACTCACTCAGAATCAGATCGGGCCGTGAGTCTGAGTCTGAGTGAGTTCGGGTGAGTAATATTTGGGTGAGTTTGAGTACGAGTGAGTCCGGCTGAGGAAAATTTTGGTGAGCCTGAGTCCGAGTGAGTCCGGTTGAGGAAAATATTCGCGAGTCTGAGTCCGAGCGAGCCCTAAGCACAAAATATATTTCTTGAGTGAGTCTGAGTGAGCTCCCCCTTTCTATTGCCGATCTATTTTCCTATCTACTCATCTTCAGCATTACTATCGGTCTTATATCGGCTTACGTTAATGATCAAGTCTATTCACACATGTCAACGCACGGGCGTTCATGCACCACCTTAATAATTATTGATCAAAGGCGTGAATTGGGAAGGGAAGGGGGGACATGATTTTCCCCCGCAAACTCTTTCACGGGAAGTTCTTGATAAAATATCTTATGTGAGTCGTGTATTTCATAAAAAAATGTCCTTACTGGATTGAAACTACTGATAACTCATATTTGAAGGTAAAAGATCAAACGGCGTATCGTAGAGCACCGATTATGTGAGGTATTGGCGTTAAACAGCATTGGTACCATGTTCGAAAAAGCTAATTTTACGCTAACGGACTCATGAGTCGACTCACTCAGACTCAGGTCAAGCTGTGAATCTGAGTCTGAGTGAGTCCGGCTGAGTAATACGTTGGTGAGTGAGTCCGAGTGAGTCCGGCTGATGAAAATTTTAGTGAGTCTGAGTCCAAGGGAATCCGGTTGAGGAAAATTTTGGTGAGTCTGAGTCCGAGTGAGCCCTCAGAGCAAAAATATATTTCTTCAGTGAGTCTGACTGAGCTCCAATTTTTTTTTTTTTTTTGGCGACCTGCGGCCTCGACTATCTATCGGCAGCGTTTTCTGACCATGCTGAAAAAGTAAACTCTGCTCGGCGAAGTGGAACACGAGAAACATGTGAGTGAGAGAGAAAGAAAGGGATAAAGAGATAAAGGGAATAAAGATAGAAAGACCGAAAAAGACATTGAAATAGAGAAAGAGATAGAAAGAAACAAGATACGAAAAGATATAGAAAAAACAGAGAGCATTACTGAAAGAGAGAAAAGGCAGAGAGAGAGAGAAAAAAATACTAAAAAAAACCGAGGCAAGAAACATACAAGAAACAGAAATAAAGAGAAGAAAGAAAGAAAACAATAAAGAGAAACAAGGAAGGCCAAGCTCCACTTTTCCTTCAGGCTTGGCACCCCTAGTGCGAAGCTGCCGTAACTTTTTGTAGCGTTAGCTACACTTGCCTAGCCGGAGCCGATTTCGCGTGGATCCTCATGAGCTGTGCTGCGCATGCGCGAGGATCAGTGGTGTCACACAGCTGGCTCACCGGAGCCGGCATCTCACGCGTTCTCCGCCACCGCCGCGCGCGACTCGCCGCTGCTGGTCTGCGCATTCGAGAGGAGTGACGTCTAGCCATGACAGACACACTGGCGCTGGCGCTCGCGCAGCTATTCGCCTTCGCTGTGCAGTCGCCGTCTGACACTGCGCTGGAGCCGCTTGATAGCGCCTCTTACTGGCGTTTGCAGGTGGATAACGTCATGGAGAAGGAGAGAGAGCCGAGAAGCTTATCTCATCGGATCCCGAAGTAGTTGCCTGGGTTCAGCGTACGAAGAATGAACAGAAGGAGGCTAATAAACCTAGACAGTCTGGAAATCTAAGAATAATCAGCTGAACCTTTGCTAACGCTACGTATATCCTGGCACAGCCGAGCTAAGCCTTGCCATTTTTTGGGCGTGTTGGTAAACGGAACTCGAAAACATATTGAGCGCTTACAAACAGGGACGTAAGGGAGACGACAACACAATGCGCTAACTTCAACAACTTTTATTTCCAGAAAGTTGTTGAAGTTAGCGCATTGTGTTGTCGTCTCCCTTACGTCCCTTTTTGTAAGCGCTCAATATGTTTTCGAGCTAAGCCACTGCAAATTTTTTTTGTTATTATTGCGACAGCAATTATATGGACACTCTCGACAGGTTTTTGCCGTCGCCGTTGCCGTCATTTTCATTTCAAGTCCAAATTGATAACATCACCCCGCGCATATGATACATCTCCCCGTGCATCATATGTTCTAACCCCGAGTAAAAGCTCGTGAGCGCTGGCGACGAACGCGGCTGAAGCGGAGATGAAACATGCCGGCCGTCTCCGTCGCAAGGAGGGCGCATGTGATAACATCACGCTGTGCGCGAGGCCTGCCGTCGATTGCTCATCAAGCAGAGGAAATTTCCCTGCCCGTCTTTCCTAAGGAGCATGAAGGGACGGGAGTGGGAGGGGGGGTTGCTGCGTAGCTCGAAGGGCGCGGTCGCTGGAGCGAGCGCTATCTCGACAGGCATCAGGAGACGGGTCGTAAACTTGCTGTGCTCTCAACGTTTAATTCGCGTATAGACCTTTTTTTCGTGGGCGCCGCCATATTGCCTAGCGGGCGGCACCGTCTCTGGTCTGGCAACCCACTGGCATGTGGGAACATGGATAGGGTAACATGGAGGAAGGAAAATGTGTGCGAAGCTCCGCGTTTGTATGGAAGATATGCGCGCGCCTGCAGCTGCAGTGGGTTTTTTTTTTCGTTCTGGCGCGCTGAATTTCGTATCGAGAGATGCGGTCTACATAGAAAAGGAGTCTGTGAGACGTCCTGAAAAGGTACTTCCATGAACTTGGGACCGTAGGGCACATGCATAGAGTTTCATACTACAATACCTAGCAGGCACGTAGCCAGGAATTTTTTTCGGGGGGGGCACTTGCTGAAAGCCTTAACTATTTGAGAAAAACGCCTATTTTCATAACTTATTTTCAGTAAAACACCATGTATCATCTGGATACGGGCCTGCCTAGAGGGGAATAGTACAGGCTGCGGATCTGCTTCGGATGGATTACGCTCTTGAGATTCGCGATGCTTGTTTGCCGAGTGTAAAACAAAGTGATATGAAGTTATTTTCAAATAAAATTTGCTTCATTCTTTTCTACGTAAAACTTATTACAAAAAGTATGCGTGACCGTGAGATGAAAGTGAAACCTGGACAAATTCAATCACCGGGGTATGCATTGTGGCATCATTAAATAATGAATTATTTTTGTACACTCACAGAACGAGTAAAAAGGGCGTCTTTTTGTCCCACAACAATAATCGTCATCTGGCTTGCTTGCGTTTTCTTTCTTGAAAACTCGGCGCTAGCCACTTTCCTACCAAGAATGCTATGTCACGCTGATAGCGCACGTGCCGTTCGTGACCAGAAAGTGCCGGGCTCGTGGCGATAAAGGAAGGCAAAATAAATGACGACTATCGTTGTGCGACAAAAAGACGCCCTCTTTTCTTGATCTTTTCTGTGAGCGTATAACACTTGAAAACAAATACGCATGTTTTTCCCTCAAACGCATTATCTATTTATGGAAATAACACTATTGTCGTCTGCTGCGATGCCAGGGCGTCTGTCCAAGTGTTCTGCCCCCAACGCATCTCTCGTTTTGTTTTGAAGTGAAGTCAGAGGAGCGTGACGATGCGTCTACTTAGCTTCGTCGTCGTTTTGCAGCCGATTTGAACGAGATTTGGCAAGACGCGCTTATCAAACAAACGTGAACTCTATGCAATATATCCTGCACTGGCATGGGACGCTACATTCGCATTCGTACCGCCAGCGCCTATGCGCAGCGGTGAGTACACGATGCTTTGCTAAAACTATCAAATACAACCATTAAAGCTGCAACGTCGCAGCACACCAAGAGATATACCAGTCTTCAGCCTCTTTGAACAACAAATGCACTGCTTGAGTGCTTTGCAACGCACGCCACTACCCACGCCTCGCGAGGAACGAAACTGAAACTAGAAAAAGATCCGTAGACAGTTCGCTGTACTTTAGTTCGCTGGCTAACGCAGCGCCAGTTTCCTCTCTACGGTGTGTGTAAACCGCAATTACTACTCTCAGAGGCCATGCGTTTGACAACGAAGAGCATGGAGGACGAAGAGCGCCAGGCTCACTAGGCAGCATCAAAACGAAAGACATGTTGTCATGTTTTGATAAGTTTTGATGTTGCATATCGCAAACTTACGTCTCAAACCTTCCTTAAAACTTGAACCTTCCAAGCACTTTGTTTTAGCGACGCGTTTTCAAAGGCTGTTAGCGTCCTCTGTGTAGGTGGAAGCGACAGGAGTGTTGTGTACGTCACGAACACTCCCACCACCTTTCCGGCCGGAACTGCCGGAAACACCTTTCGGAAACTGCACGCAGCAGCCAGCTTCTTCTGGTGGTGTTTGGTCACGGTTTCGTGCGTAACATGGTCACTTCCGGATAACGCGGACTGCTGTGACTTGGTCTGCGGCTTGGTATCTGCAGCGAAACATCAATCGGCGCGCGGCGGCGAGATGAGCTTCCTTTTGTAAGTTATTCGTGCCTTCAAGCGCGAATCTCCGTCGGTATTGAACGGCACCTTTGCATGCCTTTGTTGTCTGGAGTGGGCAATCGCCGTCTTGTCGCCTCTCGCGAGCTACTGTTTTCAGTACGGCGATGATTAAACGTCGCTTGATAGGCTTAGATCAGCTTAAGTTGAGCAGACAAGTCGCGAGAAAGAATGTCGACATTCCGCGCCTACATTGTGTCGCGATTTGTAACGGAACTGCACAAGTACGACATGCTGTAACGTGGACGACGCGCGCGAAGTGTAGCCAATGCCTCACCTGCTGGGCTCGTTTCGGAGCGCATTCGTGTTGCTTGGAAACGAGCCGAGCGGTCTTGTGCGATCGTTTGGTTGTAATTACCGAATTGACGTCTCGGATGCGAACTGGACCAGACCTTGGCGTGGCTGTATACCTACATTCACGGCAGGGTTTCATGCTTCCTGTGTTTCAGATTGCGCGTTCCGAGGTGGTGCTCGCTTCGTACACAGAATGCGTAATTCATACTTTCACCGAACTGGTACCTTTACTGCAACGTCTGACAATGTGCTGCCTTTATTGTTCAGGCAGTCACCGTGGAAATAAAAACCAAGTGTGCAAGCCAACAAACCGTTCTGGCTACTTTTCGAGCATGTTGATGGAAACATCGTACAGAGTCCGAGGTACTACAACGATATGGGAAGGTCTTTCATTGAACTGTGGTCATGGTGTTTCATTCACTCTTGCATTTGAGCAGTTGCTGAACTTCTCGCGAATTGCCTTGCATTCATTTTTATTTCCGAATGCTTGGCGCTTGCGTTTGATACGTCTGTCGCGATGCCTTCGAGACGTCTTCTGCAGCCATGGCAATGAACTGAAGAATTGACGATTTTCGTAACGTTCTCGCTAAGTTCGCTTCGTCTGACGTTCTTATTTTAAAAACGTACCGCCAGCGCCTTTCCGTGCTTTCTCGCGGAACGCGTTCCGTATAAGGTTAAAAAGGAAAGCAAGCTTTTCGGGGTCTATTGCGCGCGGTGCATGTAATCGCTCGCGTCGCTTTTCTTGCGACCCCGCAAGGAGTTTTTGGCAGGCCGTTTCGGTGAGGAGTCATGCGAGCGAAGTCAGTGTACGGTGACGTAAGGCGGCCTCCGAAGCTTCACGCAGACGACGTTATGAAGCGTTTTTCCTTACCACGCGCGGACTTCGGCGGTGAAGCTAACTGTCCACCCCCCTGCGTGCACATCAGCAGTATGCGCGAAGACAATACGCTTCTCTTGGTGAACTTGTGCTGACCTGTGCCCGGCTGGCGGCCCGTTTTGTTGCCAAAAATAAGCCGGCCGAGCGTCGACTCCTTCTCCCGTCCGTTGTCGAAAGTGGGTGGCACCCGCCGTGAGCCGACGACACCGCAACATTTGTTGTCACGAGGCCCCGTAGGCGGCAGGATGCGGTGCTGCATTTTGGAATTAAGTGATCGGAAGCGCATAGTGCACGCAACTGTTTCCCTTTGTGCTGATGGCACGAGCCGCGTAAATATTCGCGAAATATCTAGCGTTCCGATCAGCCTATCATACCGGTGGCATGTTTTCTGGTAGGTTATTCACAGCATTCAGCAGTGGTCGAAAGGCTTGGGGTTAGTGCAATAGCGTAGCGAATCTTTATTCAATAAGTGGGACCTAGTGGCTATGATGAGAGAGTTGGTTATGTAATCCGGCGTCAAAGAAGCCCTGTACTTACATTGGTGGGCATAACCTGTCCTACCATCAGTTGGGTCATGCTGTGCATGCACACCAGAAACATCCTTCACTTTTTGGTTTTGTGGTGGTAAGCAGCAAGTGTTACATAAGCAACACAGGATGGGCGTAGCTTTCAAATGAAGGATGAAAAATAATCATGATAGAAGAGGCAATGATAGAGCCACTGTAGTGGGTATAGCAAGGCATGCGAAAACTGCAGTGATGATCGAGGATGGGGATAACAAAGGTTGCTACATAGGTGCCTTTTCAGAACGTCGGATACCCTTTAATTCTTCAAATTTGTGGGAGCTGGGAACATGCTTCTAATAGAAGATAAGTTAGTTACATTTAAATGTCTGCTGTCTGCCTCCTTGCTTAATGTGCCGGTTAAGGTCTTTCGCGGTATGCAGTAAGAGTGAAAATCTTGTCTAGTTACATATGCATCTGAGCACTGTACTTGCTGATGACGGCATTGACAACTGAACTTATGCTCATCTGCATCTTTACTTCAATAGAGGCTAGATGCTAGAGTCCCATGTACTGTGGGATGTCATTGCACGTTTTAAAGAACACCAGATGGTATAAATTTCCGGAGCCCTCCACTACGGCGTCCATCAACCGAGGTTTTGAGACACAAAACCCCAGATAATATTATTATTATCTGCATCTTTTTTTCTCTGTATGTTTCTGTATGTCCTTGCACCGTTTGGCTTGAATGAGTGACCCTGCTTTCACCATGTGCTTGTTATGCCTCCTCCTTATCTGTGTTCCCGCAGGTTGCTTGAGACACTCTGCCCTGTGAACATGAGCTGTCAGCTGCCTGATAAGCAGTGCTCTGAATCGATAAGGCCATCTGTCTTGCTATCATTAAGGCTTGTCTCGCCATAGCTGACAGTTTCACCGTAGAGCGGTTGGGCATCCCATTTGTGAGCACATAAATGTGATTGTGAGCGGAGACACGAAATGGAGTTTTCACTTGGTTTGAGCTTACCTCTTGCAGCAGCATGTTTGCTGTGGTGCAAAAAATAAAAATTGCAAGTAGCTGTATGGGTTGTTCAGATGTCCAAGGAGTTATTGCAGTCGAAATACAAATATTTTTTACTGTTATATTTGTAAGCAGGACTTCGTTAATGTAAAAACTCGCTTGGTTTGTCCTGACATATTTCTAGAGGTTACATAAAAAAAAATGAAACTTTAAAAATTATTTATTTTTATTTTATTCAAGAAGCATTTATCATTGATCTAGTAGCTTCATTCATGCACACACAAAATGAACAGCGTTCTTTCTGTTGTTTGTTAGTGTCTTGTGGCATTTCCTTTAGGCAAGTTGTTTTATTTCATTGTCACCGAAGTTCCATTGATGTCTGCCAGTTGAGCATCATTTCATTTGGCATTCTACTTGATTCAGTCGTTCAAGGGTTATGATTTGTGCCCTTAACATATTTGTGCAGGAGAAAGTTTGTTAATGTATTAAGGGCACAGCTGGTGTCCTACAGAGAAAAGAGCCAAGGCAGGCAGCATACCAGCCTATCCTCCACATTAAGGGCGCGGAAAGTTCTGAGAGGCAAACATGCAGTGGAAGAATAATTGAATGTGCAGAAAGTCTGTAGAGCATTCGTGTTACTGAGGGGCAGGGATAGCGCAAAAAAAAAACACAAATATTTTGTGGGCTCTTTTTTTTAAGCCATGCCATCAGTACAGCCTTGCAGTTGATAGTCAGCATATATGTTGTCCTTTTTGTTCCTTGTAGTGTTTGTTGGCCTGCCTTTTTACAACATGCGTTTGGCAGCAGTGTTGGGTGTACACGTTACACCTACAGGAAGTTTTGGCTGCGCTGTCTGACAACACAGGCATCGTGTGAGCGTCAGAGTCCACTCACCTCTCTCGGGTGCTTGCTTTTGTCTTTATCTCGTTTGCGTTTGCACTTGTTTTGACACCCTCCATAGCTGAAGCTGAAGCACAGCATTCCCTTGCATTGCTGCTCTTGTACTGAGAGGGCACGCTGCCCTTGTAGCTTCTTTCTGTGTGCAACTATAATACTGCCTGTAAAGGGGATAAAGGCTTGTATTGATAGAAACTTTTAGAGAAACCACTTAGTGTGTCCTCAAAGAAGTTGAGCTGCATTATCAATGCAGGAAGCTTTAGTACTGTGTTACACTATTTTATTGTAAAAGTTTTGTAATTTGACTGGAAGTGGCAGTCTTTGTTAAATTTTGTGGCCTTATATGTTTAAAAAAAATTTCATTGGTGTAAGCGCCCAGGTATGAAAATTGTACTGCTGTGAACAGCAGTGGTGGACTTGTCAGCACTCTTTCCAGGAAAAATTCTGTTTGGTGAAAATTAACTTCTCTTTTTTTTTTTTGCCTACCAGCAGTATCCATTGTATTCGAATCTTCCAAAAAGTCTCCTTGTTTAGCAGTTGTCACTAGCCGAGATTATGAACGTTGCAGTCTTCATGAATGTTTTGACATCTCTGGAAATTATTTAAATGTTCCATGGTTTCTCGCACATTGCCGAAACATCAGCTGCGCTTACGCAGACGTGTTTGGTGCGGTTCTCCTGTGTAGTAAGCAGGTCGTGTTCTGAAAAAAGTGGCCAATCCGCATTTACACTGGGGTCCTTCAATGCTGGCACAGTAGAACCAAGCTTACTCCACGGTTATTTCCACGGAGCAGACAGTGAACTATATTGCCAATGCATTTGAGGCTTCTGCAGCAGTATACCTTGCTTAGTGAAGAATACAAGTAAATTGAGAAGATGCAAAGCATCTTAAAGTGCCCCTAAACCACCCAGAGGTCGAAATTTAGTTGTGCTGTTGCAGTTGTGCACGAGTCTACAAAGAACGCTGACGGAGTTGCACGCGTCTTCTCGTTTCGCTCTTTCCTTCGCTGGGCCGCGTTCGTCGACTCGTCTGTCCACCTCTCCGAGTGCCCTTCCTCAGCATCCGAGGTGGAAACGCAAGAAGCGCGCCAGCAGAAAACAGGCTCCTGTACGCCCACTGACAGCGTCTGTTGCTCACGACGTCACCTAACCATACAGATGACGTCATGACGTCTGTTGGCGATAGAGGAAAGGCACGGAGAGGAGCACGCGAGCGTCTGTTGGTGGTTTAGGGGACCTTTAAAGGCGAACTTGTATAATTGTGCGATATTGTCTTACGTGTTTACCAACACATATTTTCGACGTTGTACAAACTCGCGCATGGCTCTCATGTGTTAGAAAAGGATCACAATTGGGAAGTATGGAGGCTGGTAAACTGTTGCAAAACATTACGTTTTGTACTAAATTTGGTCCCGAAATGCCCAACTTGGGTTCATTGACGTCATGATGTCGTGAAGCAGAACATTTTCTGTCATATAACAGCGAGGCTAGGTATGACAACATTGGTAGTAAAAAAAAATAAACGGGTGCACAAATTTCTTTCCATCTGCCTTTGCGTATGGCAGCCATGGTGAGTCAATATATCATAATGTCGTTTCACATCGATGCCTCCTGAGAACCAAAACTGAGACTGGATTGTAGAAAGAATTCTTTAGGGCTCTCTGTCACTTACCAGTTTTCGGTCTATTTAAAGTGTTTTGAACTGTCATTTAACAAAAAAAAAGAAAGCATTGAAAATGTCAGTGCCCCTTGTAAAGGGAGCACTTAACTAGCATTCCAGCCTTTACTGCAGCTCATTTTTTATATAAAGGCTTGAAAGAACTTTTCTTTTTTCTTTTTCCTTTCTTTCTTTCTTTCTTTCTTTCTTTCTTTCCATACCTCTCTGACTGACTCATCATGTGAAGCATTCAAGTGTCAAGGTTATGTTGGCCTGAATACACTTTCTCTTTTCCCTTCAAATGTGGGTTGAACCGTGCATATTTTTTAATGCTGCCTTTATAGGTGGTGAGTAGTCATACGAGTGCCTAGAGGAAATTAAAGGAGTTGGCAGATGACGAGCTTGTGAAATTCTTTTTCCCAAAAGGAATTTGGCACTTGCCTAATCATTGACTGTAGCACAGGTGAAAACAGTGTGCACTGCTTGCATTTTATTAAAATTGAGGAATTTTAGATGCGGAAACCAGACAAATGTAGAACTGGGTGGCACCTGGGTAATGAGTGGACAACATCACTGATTGATTTTATCGACACAGAATTATTTTATTCAATTTGCACTCATTTAATTTTGACCCATAGCTGTGATAGCTAGCATCTGGCCCAATACTTAAATGCTCTTATAGCTACACACCATGCAGCTACATGTCAACGTAAAGACATAACAAATTCACCATGTCACAAATCAGCATTGCAAACCTATGTGCCTATTTTTGACAATCTGCTAAATAGTAAGGCTACCTCAACAGCGAGTTTAGATAATGCAATAGCATGTTCTTCACAGATGAAGCAAAATTACACGCTAATTTTAACATGATGCCATATGAAGTTGCACTTACAACTGCTACAATCATTGTGGCTGAGTTGGCAAAACAGTGTACACATCATTTCCTGACACACAAGGCTTTCAACAAGTGACGTGTTTGCACACATCGTAGCATGACCCAACTGGCAATATTCAATAGGTAATTTCACACCACTCTAGCAGCACTGCTATGGTTTTACAAAACATAAAAAATACCTTTTACAGCCAAACTGTATATAACTAGGCCATTCGTAACTCTGCGAACAGTACTGAACAGAAAATTATCATCATGAACGGCCTTTACATCTAAATTTTTAAAAAAGTGACTGTAGGCATACACAGCTCATGTAGGCATACACAGCCTGAATTTGACAGGTGGGCTGCAGTGTTTTCGTAGGAATGTTTAGGCATGTGTACGAAGAATATTTAGCACCACTGTCTTATCTCTTTGAACACGTGGGGTCCGTGCTTTATGTGCGGATAATTAACGCAACTTTGAAAATCTACTACGGTTGAACCACATGGACAAGCATGGATGTGTTCTGTGGTGCTTGTGCTGTTAATAGCTCTGGGCTTGTTGAAATGTGCAGTGTCTTCTATTTTACGTGTAAATGTGCCTCATATGATGCCCAATGCAAAGAGCTATGAACGAAAGGTTAGTATGCTAAATAGGTGCTTCTCTTAAAAGGGGACCGTGCAACAAAGTGTGTAGCGATTGTCCTAACTTAAATATTGACTTCAGAAGTGTATCAATATATCCATGAAGATTTGCAGTTTTTTTGCGAAATCTTTTTTAAGTTAAATTTTCTGTTGAATACCATTGGTTCGTAAAGGACAAGGGGTATGAAAAGAATAGTCTTTATGTTGATATTTTCGCAATACTAACTTTTTAGCTTTGTTGCGGACTAGCTGGAATTACTAAGAACACATGGCATTGCCTGTGCATGCAGCGGGGGTCGCTCCTCCAAGACCTTCAAGCCAAAGAAGAACATCCCGGAGGGCACCCACCAGTATGACCTGATGAAGCAAGCGGCCGCCACTCTGGGCTCTGGCAATCTGCGGCTCGCCGTCATGCTGCCCGAGGGCGAGGACCTCAACGAGTGGGTGGCTGTCAACACGGTGGACTTCTTCAATCAGATCAACATGCTGTATGGCACGGTGACCGAGTTCTGCACCGAAGGCAGCTGTGCAGTCATGTCGGCGGGCCCCAAGTACGAGTACCACTGGGCCGATGGACAGACGGTCAAGAAGCCCATCAAGTGCTCAGCCCCCAAGTACATTGACTACCTCATGACATGGGTGCAGGACCAACTTGATGACGAAGCCTTGTTCCCTTCCAAGATAGGTGTGTACACTCTTGCTTTTCTTTCTTTCTTGTTTTCATGTCCTCACTACATTAAGAACAAGCAACACAAGCACCGTTTTCTCCCTCGTTAAATGTGCCAATGCCAGGGTAATCCAGGGATGAGACAGCTGCGCATATTGCACATTTTTGATGCAATTTCGTTGTCCTTTGCCAAGCTGCTCCAAAAGCATAAAAATTGCACCAGACTGCTCCAAAGCAGCCTCAAAAGCAAGAATTTTGATACCCACGTGATCTTCAATGGAGAAAAAAAGCTGAGCTGACAACATGATTTTCCAAGCAGTGCCAGGAATACCAAGAAAATAAGACGTTCGCAGAACACTTAGACGCGCCCAAGCATGTTTCTTTTATACACCTTTCTAATGAAGTCTCCCATGGTGCTGCCATAATCTTCTGGACTGTTGTGAATATGCGTGACCCCGAAAAAATGTGCCACCATGCCCCGAGCGTGCTGCTTCTACTCGCTAGGCTGTGTGTTCTGGCGCTACTGCCGTTTCGAAAACTACTGAGTGGCATGCGTAGCGGGGTTGACTCTCAGGTTCTTTGCTGCACGTAGCGTGTTCCTCCGTTTGCTGCGGTTTTCGTGTCGACGCTGCTGTGTGTGGTCACCTACGCGCGCGTTTGCGCATGCAGGAAGATATATCTTCCTAACAAGACATCGCAGAGATACGTCGCCTGCATGCAACGCATCTCTGTGATGCTCTAGCGCGTGGGTTCTCAAACTGAGTTCCACGGAACCCAGGGGTTCTGTGAAGGACATCTTAGGGTTCCACGATCGGCCAGAACGAATGCAACTCGCTCCCATTTTACCCCCATTAGCAACTAATTTATTTATTTAGACAAACAAATTTGTATTGCGTTTTGCATTTAATGAAGCCATCGATGCCGCATCCGCACATCGGGTGTCTGGGGGTAGCGAGAGACCACGAATAAAGCACCTCAGTGTTTATTCGTGGCTCATGGCACGTCGGCAATCACATGGCGCAGTTTTCATACGCGGTGATTTGCCACTGCTCGGTTTTGTAATCAAAACGCGCAACGAGCGTAAGCGGTGTTGCTTCGTGCCGGCTGTGGGCTAAACGAGCATTTAGGCTTAGCTTTACAACCGGTGTATCGGTCGACAGCCGTTTCGCTGCGCGACTGGCATGCCTCCTTTTTTTTTTTTGCAAAAAAAAATAAAATAAAACAGGCCTCTGTACGTCTGGTGCTTCATTTACGGGAACACATTGCTTGTATACGCTGCGCAGTGCCTGGAGCATGCAATGTATAGTCAGCAGACGCTTTACGCGAGTCACGGAGCGGCACTGGGGGGAATCGCAATTCTACGTATTATTCAAAGAGGAGGGATTGGAGCTCAAGGTAGCCACAATGCTGCATTGCTCCAATGAAAAATAAAATAATCTCCCTTCCGAGTTCCATTTTCTTAGCTTTGAGCTCCGTTTTCTCAGCTTTCATTTTTTGTGCAGTTGCTGTCAGTCATCCCTGTGCCATTTCACAACATATAAAGATATAACTATGCCATTTGTTTGCGCTTAGATCCTGAAACACAGGTGAAATCCGTAAAGCTGTCCATATTTGTCTGTACATTATACAGATTTTTATAATTGGCTTTTTGTAAAAGTTGTTAATAAGACAATATGTACATAACCTTTCAAATTTTTTTTTTTGTGTGTGTGCTTATAGTATTAAAAAATTACCCAATAGCTTTATGGCACAGAATGGGTCCTTGTGAATATCTTTATGCAAAAATCTTGACAAACAACCAAATCCATTAATTAATTTTGGGTTGACAATGAGAGTCTATCAAGTGTTGTAACTAAAAAACTGCAACAGAAAGCTCAAAGCCAATTTCACTTATGGTATCAGCATAACAAATCGCATCTGCATGCCAAATTTCATCACTTTTTCCCCATAAATTACAAAAATAGTTTTCATTGCCACGTCCTCCCTTAAAGGGGCCCTGCAACAATTATTTTTGACAATGGTCAGGAAATGCTGCCAATCGGTAGTCGAGGCTCCTGAGGACATGCGAGCCAAATATTATAGCGCAGCACACGGCCTGCAGCTTACAATTAATTCTCAAAGTCAGCTAGAAATCATTCCCTCTTCTCTCGACAAATGATGCCATATACCCGAATGACCGCGCCATATACCCAGATTCATGGCGATTGGCTGATTTGAGCATCACGGGCTTCATAGTTACCGAGGCCGCCACAAGAAGCAGTGATGTGCCCGCGTGTGCGCCCGTGATCACACTGAAAGCCGCACCTTCGAAGAAAAAAAAAGGAAAAGTTTTCGAGGCCTCATTCACCGAGCATCATCCGACGGGGTACGGCAAACGTCTGGGCGTGGAAGGATCGTATGACCAGGTTTCATGATATCACAACACACTACCAGTTACAGAGACGCGTATACCCATCCCCTCACGATAGGCTAAACAGGATGCAAGCGGTACACTACAGACAATTACAAACAGATTTGTACAGAAACCCCACACTCATGCACGCCATGTATCCAGATATTTACACTACAAACAGATGCAGCTCGTGTGGCGAGGTTGCCACGCTTAGCCACATGTTGTGGGAGTGTCGGGGCTTAACCATTTGAGGGTCGAATTTTTTCGTGAAATCCACTCCAAAAATGTGTAATTTTTTTTATTGCCGAAATAAATTCTTCAGACGATTCTATTTAAGAAAAAAATTGTCTAAAATTTTTTTCCGTGACCGTAAAGTGACAAAAAAATCATTTTTGTTGTTACATACACATGGTTTATTCGTAGTAAAATCAACCAAAATCCTAAAAAGCTTGAAAAGTTTTTTATAAATAAAAATTATGCATTGTATTCAACATAGCTTACAGACATACAAAAAATAAGCGCACCAGAGTACTTTTCCGGTTAAAAATGTTCGTGCTCTAACACTAAAAACTTTTCAGCGAGTGATAGTCTTTCAAGCATGGCTCGCCGCCGCGCACGCTTTTCAGATGTCGCTCCTTGATTGTCATCAGAGTCTGAACTCGTCAAAAAATCCTCGTCTGACAAACTGAAATCTAATGAATCAGATTCTGATTTGGCACTTGGGGAATAGTCCGCATCAGAAGAATCGCTGCTCAACTCACCGGCAGCAGAGCAACCAGCTCGCGCTTCCATAGCGTAAGCGAACTGCGTCAGTGAGCGCACGGAAGAAAACTCTATGGTTGTGCGCCCATCCAGAAAGCAAAACGAGTGAAAACGCTATAGTAATCCTTCGTCTTATCGCCAACACGACGTAGTTAGTTTTTCCGAGACCCCAAAACAGGAAATGCAATCACGGTGGCGTCGTTTGTATAATTTAGCGCCGCACAGAAACAGATGTAATCGTGCCCCGGGGAGCAATAAACGAGAGAGTAACAAGCAGTCACCCTTTGAGAGATTAGAAACCAAACAGCCATCAGCTTTGCGGGCGCAAGAAGCGAAAACCACCCGAAGGACCAAACCGAAACCAGCCGGACCTCGTGCGCATGTTCTGATGTGCAATTGAACGCCGCCGCGCTGCTTTGGAAAGCAAAAAAGAAAAACGACGGAGAGACATCGGCGCACGGAGGTGCATCGGTGCATTAAAAAAATTCCACGTATTCCCGAAGCATGACAGCACATTCCAAGCAAGAGAAATGATCGAAGAAGGCGTGCGTTTGAAACCAACCACTTCGAGGGCGCGTTCGGTTGCACAAGCGATAGCCGGTGCGCCGTTTTGCGAAGCATAAAAAAAGCAACAATGGAGAGACATCAGCGCATGAAAAAAATTCCACGTATTCCCGAAGCGTGGCAGCACATGCAAAGCAAGAGAAATAATCGAAAAAGGTACGCACTTTAAACCAGCTGCACCGCGAACGCGCTCGGATGGGCAAGCGATAGCTGGCGCGCCATTTTGGGACGCAAAAAAAATACAATGGAGAGACATCGGCGCATGAAAAAAATTCCACGTATTCCCGAAGTGTGGCAGCACAGGCCAAGCAAGAGAAATGATCGAAAAAGGCACGCGTTTTAAAATTAAACGCTATGCCGTACATGTACAACGAAAACCCTTTGGTACCAGGAAGCTTCTGCCATACATGTACGGCGAAAACACTCAAGGGGTTAATAGACAAATTGAACAGTGCCAATTCATTCGTCTCTTCCACCGCCAGCCTCCGCTCGTGCTGGCAGACTGCACTGCTTAGCTCGAACCTGATAGCACAACTCTGGGCCGTCTAGCCGCTTCGAGACAAGGTCTCAGAACCGCGTCCGCAGTGGGTGCCCAGGCCTACCACAAAGGCGGCGGACTCAAATCTCATTGATTTGACCATAAAGTTTCTGTTCCTTCCTTCTCATGGTCATGACGCACGCGTGACATATCTTCTTTACCCCATGCCATCCCTCTCTGCTTAGCTTCCAGTGCATTCGTCGGCACGAGAGAAGAAAGAAAGCAATTACAGTGTGCGACAAATCTCCAACTCCGCTCGTACTTGAAGGATTCTAAACATTTTTGTGCCAGTCGATTCTTGAGGCAATGAACTCCATTGGTGAAGCCATGCGATGGTTACTTGGAAAAGTGTTGCAGGGCCCCTTTAATGTTGTCAACTTATGTCCCTGTTAGGGGCTTAAAGTGATGGAGACAGGACATTTCTAACCTAATTATTGAATTTCTGATGCCGTAAAATTAAGTTATGTGAACTGCTTTGAAAACATTGTTATAGCAAAAAATTGCTACTTGGGATGCTGCTCAGCATCCTTGAAAAACCTTTGGCGGGGACTTAGAAGTCCTTGCAAATCCTAATTTTGATTGTGTGTGTGTTGAGTATCCACTGTTTAACTATGGTTAGGACCAGCCTAATGTCTTGAAAGACAAGTTGTATGCTTATCACCTGTCTCAGCCAAAGAACCACATTTTGGAGCTCTTATGCTTTGCGGTGCTGTTTCTGTTCCAATTGTTTTGCCAGAGCTTGAAATATTTTTAATTTCTTAATTCTCTCATAAATGAGCACTTTCAGTTAAAAAAAGAAATCTTTACAGAAATGTGTTAAGGTTTAACAGTGTATATTTGGTGGCTTTACTGGCCCTTGTATTTGTATCGGTATGTTGGCAGTTCATTTGTAACCATCACAATAGTATAGATAGCGACAGACTTTGCCTACTGCACCAGTGCACCTATTATATACACCCTTGCTATTGAAGGTGTCCAAAACTATCCCATGCACAACTGTGTGTGGTTATCAGAGCCACTTGTTTTTGGCTTAGCATTATTATCAGTGGTATGAAGTGTATGCGTAGTACTGTCATCATTGTAAACGATACTTGGCTAGCCTGCGTAGCATTGGTGCTTGAGTCCTGTGAGTGACTGTGTGCTAATTTGCATCCATGTTACACATAGGTGTGCCCTTCCCCAAGAACTTCTTCTCAATCGCAAAGACAATCCTGAAGCGGCTTTTTCGAGTCTACGCACACATCTACCACCAGCATTTCTCGGAGGTGGTGCAGTTGGGCGAGGAGGCGCACCTTAACACCAGCTTCAAGCACTTCATCTTCTTCGTCCAGGAGTTTGGGCTCATCGATCGGCGGGAGCTGGTGCCCCTGCAGGAGCTCATTGAGAAGCTCACCAGCAAGGACAGGGACAGCAACCCGTCACGCTAGGGCACCGCTGTCTTCCTTCCTGAAACAACGCACGCCACCGCTACTTTTGCCCCCCTCCTTTCTGTTGTTCTGCATCGGTAAAGACTTCCTTTAGGCTTAACGCCAGCCAACGTTCTGCCTTGTGTTGTCCTTGAACACTGCTGGAACAACCAAATGTTTGCCTTGAATGCTTGTCGTCAGGGGTATGAAAAGGAAGCACCCTTGATGGCACCTAGATTCACTGCATCACTTTTGCCGCTCAGATGTTTTTCCACCGTCTGTTGATTTCCAAGTATTCTGCGTTACCATGCATGTTTCCGTGAGGCTAGAAGCACACTGTGCAATTTTCAAAGATGTCGTTTTGACACTTTGATTCTATCAGACATGCTGCCATCAGCTGCAGGTGGCCTTAGTTGAAGGAAGTGCTCCTGTCATTTCAGTGAATATCCCCATGCCACAGTCAGTTGCTATGCTTCCATCTACTGTGTGTTGGTCCATACTTTTAGAGCTTCTGTGTCAACAACCCATTTTGTCCTGCTCATCTGTTGTGCCACTTTCTACCGTGGGACTGAATCGTCTTTTTGTACTTGCTACTTGGCCAAATTTGCAAGGCCACAGAAGCCTGTTGCACCCCAGTGAGACGTGGAAATTTGACACTTTGAATGAGTGCTCTATACTGCAGCGTCAGTTTGGCGATATGCTACCAGAGTAGAAAGGCAATCATCATATGGAGTTAATAGCAGCGTTGATCAGTAAATGAGCCAGCAAGTTGTATATATTTATATTAAGCAATTTTTGCAAAATTAACATTGACCTGATCAGTCACAATAAGTGATGACAAGATGACAGTGCATCGAACACCTGAAGAACATGCTGCACATTTGTAAGTGTTAATGGCAAAGCATTTATTTATTTCCATACCTTCAAAGCCAATATGGCATTAAGGAAGGAATTTATTTATTCCCATACCTTCAAAGACCAATATGATGTTAAAGAAGGGAGCATACATAAAAACTCACAGGGTCCCTTATGCATTCGCCTAAGGTGACTCGAAGGCAAAAGCCATCTTCTTCTCATTCAATGTATTGCTCCTCCCCCTCCGAAAGCTTTCTGCCCTTCACCTAGCTTTGCACTGGCTCCGTCATCGGCCCACCTTTGACCGAGTGACAATGTCACGTGGTGGTGTCAGCAGGTGACATCATAGTGCCGTCATGATGACTTCACAAATTTTGCCGATCTGTGATGTCATCGTGTGATGATGATTTTTTGCATCACTCGTGTTGACGCCGACGCCTACGGTCAATTTTTGCGTTTGATGAGGCATCTAAGGCTTTCACCTTAATAAATATGTGTATAAGTTCACACGTGTTAACACCTTGTTGATGCCTTATAAACAAGGCACCTTTTATTTACAGAGGAAGAACAGTGGTGTCCATAAGCCAGAATACACAGACAATTTAAAATCTCAAAGAAGTTGTTTCCAAAGTAGAGCTTTTCCTGCATTGAGTAATATATCTTTTTGAAAAACTGCTATCAAGGCTTTGTATGTCAACTCGGAAAAGTAAGTTTTGTAAATGCATTCATCGGCAAGTGTCACTAAACTTTTCCATCTGGCAGCCTGCGTATGATACTGATGGTGTAGAGCACTCCTTCAGCGTGACGCTAAGCTTCCTATATGCCTGGTATAAAATCTGGATGTGCACACTTGCTTCTTGGTCAGAGTTTTCCCCAACATGCCAATGACACTTATAAAAAATATCTTAAATGCCTATTTTTTTGTGATTTGCTGTAGATGACCATTCAGATAGCAAAATACAAGGCTCATAGTTATCAAGGAACATAGCACATGATCGTCACCTATGATGTGTGGTTGACTTAGTGTTGGTCTTGCATCACTTTGCACAAATGATTTGATTCACCACAACATTTCTAATGGAAATGGACATTTGTGCATTCTGTATGCGCCTCATTTTGAACCCGTGACTATTTTGTACTTTTCTATTGGCTTTTACCTATCGTAGTTGTGAGCATTGCATTTTGTACACCTTCTGCTCCATGCTCATGTCTATGGTGGTCTCATTGAGAATCTGCTCATGGACTCTCCTGCAAATCGTTGCCATTGTGTTTCACCATGCAGGAATGTCTGCTCAACAGAGAAGCTGAAAGAACCTTGTGTTCAGTGAGTTGTCTTTTATGCTGACCCACGTTGTGAAAGGCAGTATTAAAAATTTGCCGTTTTTATTACTCCACACAGCAAACTAAAGAGACTTGTGCATTTGTCCTGTCCTAGGAATGCGTGGGTCATCAACTGCGGCACACAAATGCTCAACTGCTTGAGGGAGACCTTTGTTGTCTGGAAATTGGGCAAAACCTCATCATGATGCATGCTCTTTTTGCCTTGACTCCAGTTCTTGAACTTATTGTGCTTTAGGGGTCCCTAGACTTTACTGCGCCAATGTGCTCTGGAAGCCTCGTACTTGATATTGGTTTGTGCACAATAACACAGCTGCTGCTGTGTGGCAATACAGTAAAACCTTGTTAGTACATACTCACTTTAAATGCACTAACACAGTTGCGATGAATCACCAACTGTGCCTAATTTATTTGCTGACCACGTATGCTGTAGTAGTTCTTCCTGTGCCTACCACATTGTGCATACTATGATTGCTTTTTGTCGCTTGTATGTTAACTGTGCCCCTTAAATCGTGGTGTGGCCAGCGCCAGAATGTCCTGCAAATAAGTCTTCCGCACTTGCGGTAAGGGCAGAGACCAGTCCACCGAAGATTCATACTTTGCAGACAAGGAACGAAAAAGCATGAAGGCTTGATGGCAGCCACCGAAAAATGCATCAGTATGACTTAATGCCAACAACCCTATCACAATAAGCATTTACAGCTACCTGCTCAACCGCGCATGTGGTGTAGCGCTGAGTAAGTGAACTGCACACTCTCATTAGGTGACAAGCCGCACGTGCTGCGCTGACTGCCCTGCCATTCGCTATCACCTTCTTCCACAGGGTCGCTAGTGTGCCGCGGAGGTGTGCAGTGCGCTTTGCTCACAGAAGTGAAAGCAGCTCGCCATTGCTGCGTTAAACCAACAAAATACTCGCCAAATAATCCGTGCATGGTCATGAGAAGAGTGGGTATGAACGCACCCATGGCAAGTGCGCACATATGGTACCGCAAGCTCCCCGGCTTTGACAGTGTGAGCTTAGAAGGTGACGTACTGCACGCAACTAGCTAGGGACTATTGGCTCCGCACAACAGCAGATACGGCGGGTAATAAGCATCGCCAGTTTTCGCTCAGTAGCAGATCGCAGTACATCTTATTCATATGTACTGGGCAATATCGAACGAGTTGTCTGGCTGCTTTGGTGCCATATCTGCCACGGTGAGTGTTCCCTGTTACAATTTCAAAATGTTTCTTGGCTTCGCAACCATGCACTGTAGCTGAGTCAGGTGGAGAGGGCCAGAATTTCTGCACTTTGGTAAAATAGTAAGAGGAGGCCTTGTCATGGGTACTTTAGACAAAATTTACTGTGGCATTGGATCTGTTTCTTCATTGGTACCAATCGCGTACGTCAAGAGATGCAAAGGTGTGCGTGGCAGTTACTGCATAGTACTGTTTACTGCATACTTACACAACATTCCCAGAAGGCATGTATTAATAAGGTTTTACTGTAATGTGCTGACTGTAGTGGTAGCAGATTGCTTGCCTGCAGTGCAACTGAGACAAAGCCAAAACACTGCCAGCGTCTGTGCCTGTATGCCACAAGTCACTGGCTTGTCGCCCCTTCAGGTTACGCTGGTAACAAAGTTTATGGGAGCAGCACTTGGCAAACTGCTCCTGATGTTTCTCTTGTCCAATCGCCCTGGCAGGCCTGCCACCACCTCCAACACTCCTGCTCACCTACGTGGGTCATTACACTGGGTGTAAATGTGCCTCTAACTCCATATATATTGCGGTCATCTTGAAAACCTCTAGTTAGGACTGAATGTTGACATTTATGGTCCTGCAAGCTCTGTCATAAGCATTCATTGGGTAGAATCAGTTTAATTTGATGGCACTTTTATGTTGTCTTTCCTGGGTGAAAATATCACCTGCTCCAGAAGACTGGAAATGTGTGATTGGGTGTGCGCCTGTCTGAAAGTAGCTGTAACCAAATGTAAAGCAGCAGTGACACAGCGTCTCATGTGAATGAAGGTGGTATTGGATAGTGCAAAAAGATGCGGGGCACATACACTAGTGTGCTGTTTCCGTGTTTTTGGCTTGTCGTCTATTCTGTGCTCTTCATCACTTGTCTCAGACAAGGTTAGACTCCAACCAGCTAATTTTTTTGCATTTTATCATACTTTGGTGTATCCTAAATGCTATCTTAGTGTTAGCTCTGTTGTTCTTTGTTCTGGCTCAATCCCTAAACTTTGGCCTGCCTGACTGCTTCCTCTAGTGTTTGTAATGAGTGTTGTATGCCTTGAAATAACTGAACGCTTAGGTTTGAAATTAAATTAGACAAATCTTACATCTAGCACTGGTAGGTTTTTTTCTCGTTTGTTGTTGCCTGAAGCGTCGGTGTATCCATTTTTCGAGCTCTTTACGTGCTGGATGTGCATCTTGGTCCTTCTCACCTCGCAGCCATGTGGGGAGATGATCCAGATGCATGCTGGGGCAATTTCAGTGAACTGCTGGCTTTCATGTTCGCTTTTTCATCTGGCGAATAGTTGCTGTAAGCCTGTACAGCTAATCCCATTATGCAATTCATGTGTTACAATATAATCCTATGCATGGCAATTAAGTGCCGCTACACTGCTGTAGCTTCATTGCACAGTTCTTGTACATATGCGCATGAGCGCATGTGTAGATGACAAAAAAAAATATGTTCAGGGAATTTGCTTCATAACTCGCTCCCCTTGAAGTCTTTGGTATGTGAAAAGTTGCTAAAACGGTCTGATTACTTGATATAGCTTAGCCCATTGCTTTACAGAATAGTTTTAAAGGTGTGATGCTTAAAGTACTTCTATAGATTTGAGAAATATGGCTTATCTTGCTTTAAGGGTTCTCCAAAGTATGTTTTATTTACAGAAATGTTCTTTTTTTTTTCACGTTTTTTTATAAACTTTAAACACAATTCCCTTCCCCCTCTATCACCAGGTAAACTTCATTCACTAGCTGTTTAACATATGGCAGGTCGAACCACCTGCGGGCTGATGTCTTTTGAAGGGTCCAACTGCAGCAACAGCTTTTGACTTGATGGACCGATCCACTGCGGTGATGTTGTCGCATGACTGCAACTTCTACAGCCCACACACATCTCTCTTCTTGGCACAGTGCTCCGTACGGAACATTTTTCTACCATAATGGATAGACATTACCACAATGCACGTGCACCCAGGCCTTGGCAGCTGCGAATGGTCTCGTGTGGGCTGTCATGGTTATAAATCTGTTTCTGTGCTCGAACACCCTATTCTGAGCTCAGAGGCTTGGTTTCATTATGGTATGAACGTAACTCCCCATATTTTTATTTATTTTTATTTTTTTCGTGTGTCAAGTAGTTTTGAGGTGGTAATCCTGGTCACTTCCCTTTCCCAGTGTGTTTAGTTATGCTGAGAGGCAGTTTCATGTAGCAACGCATGCATAGCAGCACTAGCATTGGTACAGAGTAGCATGTTGTCCTATTTACAAACTCGTGTCTGGGGAGCGTAGCCTAATGGCTGTGCGTGACCGGCGCAAATTCATAGGGCCTGATGAAACTCGGGCAGGTGCCTCACACCGTAACAAATGCCGAGAAAGTGAAAGTGCATCGTGTCACTGCAGGCATATGGATGAGGGTGTATTGAAAGCACTGCATGACCTTACACATTATCAATACCTTGTTGCATGAGTGTTGCACTGAGTGAAAGTTTGGAGCATGAACTAGGTATGAATAGTTAGTCAAAGAGGTGTGATTGGCTGAGGAACTACATGATGCAGGGGATAGATATGGAGGTGGTGCAGTGGTCATTCAATGTGGAATCAAAAAGGAAATTGCTCGATGTAGTGCCACTTGTCACTGCCTTGAGCCAGTGACATTCCGTATTTCCAAGCTGTAAGTGCCCCTCATGTGTGGTCTTGACTGAACCATGTTTGTGCAAATGCAGAAAAAGTGACTAATATTTTTTTATATTTAGTAATAATATGAGTGGCATTTCTTTGGGAGCATCTGATTGTTGGGTGCATGCAGCATTCTTAAGGTCAATCTCCAGTCACAAGATTTCTTGACTGTCTGTTTTCTTTGACATGTAGAGCTTTTAAACGGCGCTAAGGTTTGCACACGTTGTGCGCTTTTCATGGAAGTAATCTGAACTGCCACCATAGAAAGAAAAAAAATGCATAAAATGAAGCGGTCCTGTCGTGTGGTTACCACCTTACTCAGAAATTAAGTCAGCTATGCAATGATGTTGAAACTCCGGTGTGTATTTTGTGAGGTTTATTTATGCAGTAATAGTGCATCGTCCCCCACCCCTTTTCACACACACACACATACATGCTTTTATACATCTGCCTACATTTGCAATAGGATCAGCCGGCCGTGAGCGATTGATAAGACTAGCACAGGATGGAGCTGAAGGTATCGCTCCGAAATAGTGGCTCTGTATTTGAATTATTCTTTGTACAAGCAGGAAAGGAAAATTTGTTGCGTACTGCATTTTATCAACATCAGTGCATCCAAAAAGTGATCACTGATTGAAATTCAGCCAGTGCCAGGAGTGTGGAAAGCAGTGTGCAAGAGATCCAAGCGTAACGCTATGCATGGTGCACATCTGTTCACAAAGCTTCATGCAACGTTCGGCTACCACAGTCACTGCATTTTCTTGCGAGCTGTGTGGATGCCCTCAAGTTGGAATGTAGGCAACAGAAGTGTGAAGAGGCACATCTCAAAATCCTTGCTGTTCACATGGGCCATGAAGAAATCCAAGTTTTTGACAGCTTCCATGTTCTAAAAGCTGCTACAACTATACTAGCAGCAGTACAAGCATGTGTATAAAGCTGTGCATCTCTTCGGTGCTTTTTATTTTCCAGGCTGTATATGCTTGAAGTTGTGCTTGTGCCCTTAGCAACAGGGTAGATACTCCATTTCTTCTAATGCATGTTTCGTTCTTTGCATTTCCAGCCTCTGACTTCTGCTTTTTGTTTGCTTAAAAGCTGTTATTTCTTGTTTACCTTTTTGTTTTTATTTATAGGGAAGCAGTTGTGGTAATAAGTGTGGGTGGCCATTGTGTGGTTCTGGCTCTCCGTTATAAGGAAATTGTGCTGTTTTTGACTGTTAACTATTCAAGTGACTGTTGCACCTACGTTTCTTTATGGGAAGGCTGTAGAGGTAACTGTCAGTTGTGTGCAAGGATCTTTGTTATGGCTGTCAGTGAGCGGTCCAGGAACTCATGTAGTGTTTCTTGCCATTCCTTTGCTCTCGCTATCTGCCATTGTGGCTGTGATTTGGTTAGCTGAATCCCAATTTTCATTATTTGTGATAACCGTGGTCCCATTTCCACGCAGTACGCAATGCTTTTTGTTTTATAGGCCTTATGATAGCTTTAAGCATGGGTTCCTCTGTTCCTCAGTGAATAGCCGGTGGCTGCCTGTACCATGCATTAAACTAATAGAAGACTGTTTGTCTTGCCATGTTCCAAGGTATATGTACTGTGCTACATTTTTAATTATGAAGTGTTGTGCTTGTAAACTCCTATGAGCAATTTTTTTTTTCCCAATGGACTTAGTCGTTCTACACCATGGTAATGTCATGTCTTTTTCATTGTTCTTTCTTGTGGGTACTTGCAGGCCATCAGTGTTGTGCGGTCATTTTGTTTTGATTCGTGTGTTATCGTTGCAAGGTCTGTATGCTGTGTTGTTTTTGTTTGATGTGAACCTTGTTTTAGAAAGTTGTTCCTGGCGTTTTTACCTTTACCACTAATGCAATTCAGGTTGGGCATGACTGGCTGATGACTGGGACACTGGGGAGTCTCTGCCCTTTATGTGCGTAGACTGCTTGCTGTCAGAGTTATGCACAAAATGTTTGTTGTTTTTCCTGGCATTGTACTCTGAGCTCCTCGTATGTATGCGAGTGTAATGACCTACCTTCTCTGCCGTCGCAGTCGGTGGAGCATGTGTAGCTGCAGTTTTGGAGCTGTTTCAGTCTTGGCATGGCTGTTCTGCAGTTGTGCTCCTTACTGCAGTTGGCTTTTGCAATTAATGCATGCCTTGGGTTTAAATTGCAGCAATTGTATATGTGCACCATTTATACTTATTGTTTGCTTTCATGTTCTCAGGTCCACCCCGCCCACACCATCTACACATGCGCACACATTAAGGCTTTACCTGGAATGTGGAAGAACAGTAATTGCAGTTAGACCTTTATTTGATCGTACAGGTGGGATATACGTAAAAAGAAGCATCTCTTCTTGCAAGTAGCACTCATCAAGCTGGCTTCAACTTACAATGTTAGAAAGCTTATGTGCACCCAACTGAAATTTGCATGTGGACTGCACCAGCTTTATGAATTTTCTCGTTATAGTTTGCTTCTTCATTTTCATTGAAGCTTAAAAATCCTTGTGTTCTTGTCGTGTGAAAGGCGGGACATTATGTGAAGAAAAAAAATATGAAAGGAAAAGCTGTTTCCAGTTGTGACATTTCTTTGTTCATAGTTTTCACTTTTTACGTCACAAGAAAGCATGAACCAACCAGCCCAGCAGCAAGCATAGTAATAAGTGTGTTGTGTGAGCCCTTCAACACAAGACCCCTCCTTGAATCTTGGCTAAAGGGCAGTGAACTATGTTAAAGTGCAGATGCGGTGTACAGTAAAGTGCTGAACTGTGGCGGCAATTCTCTGTAGACATATGGCTGTGTCAGCTCCCATGCCTCACATTTTTTAGGTTTTTTTCTCCACATACTGCACGAAGTGACCTTACATGACATGTCTGCTGTCAGAAATGTTCAGCCCCGTGAACTGATATTTCTTCCATGATCTGCCAGTAAACTTCGAACTCTGTACGAACAGTGTAGTTTCCTCTTTTTTGCTAATGTCTTCAGCACAAAGGCAAAGATTTTTTTACAGAACTCAATTTTGTACAAGGCAATGATGCAGCTGCCTTTGAGGGCAGTGTTCAGCTGTGCACATTGACAGTGCATGCTTTCCTTTTGTACGCTGCACAATATGGAATGTGACATTCACATGTGTTTGACGAGCACCTAGGATGTAAATAAATTATTTGATATATGACTGCATTGTCCTGGTTGTTTGACTGCTTCCAATCTGCAATCCCAAAAGCCTGAATGACAATGTGGTTGTGAAAGATCACTGAAGTGCCGTAATCGAGACACAGATGGGAGCATGAAATGAAGCCAGAGTGAGGGGTAAAAATACTTCATACACAAGGCTGATAATGCAGTGCAGTTTTGTATGTTCAGTAGTGATGCAAAGCTATCGGCAAATCGACTATCGATAGCATCGATAGTTTTTTTTTAACGATCGATAAACTATCAATAGTATTATCGATAGTGCGCTCGACCAGGGCCGTACCCAGAAATTTTTTTGGGGGTGTTTGTATGTAGAATGACCAACTTTGGCAACTAGTGGTTGCTGCGAAGGTGTGCAAGTATTCTAGTGTCATTCAAAAGGTTAAAGCATGCAAAAATTTCGGGGGGTGTCAGAACCCCCTCAACCCCCCCCCCCCTTAGTTACAGCCCTGCACTCGACAGTACCGTCGATAGTATTACTACCAACATAACTATCAATAGCACTGTGAAAAATTGCACTGTTGCTGGCCGGCGATGTTGCCAGAAAGCATATGCGATAGCCTAAAATCAGCAATACCCAGTTTACTTAATTTATGAGCAATTTTTTGGCAAAATAAAAATTATTTCAGCAGTGAAAATGCTGGAATATGTCCATCAATAAATTCGTATTCAACAGTAACCACTTTCACCTTACAATTAACAAACCTAGTTCTTGATATTTTTATTTTGAAATCACTAAATGCAGTATAATTTTGAGGTCGTACAGTACCGTCTAGTATCGCGATCTGTTTCCTGTACACCTGAACAAATCAACTTGTCGTGTCAGCCAAGAATTCTGGTGAAGGTGTGCAAGCATGTTAACATCTTGCCCTTCAGCCTGCTCCTCCTGCTACCACACGCTTGGGGAACCAAGTTTATGCTGCAATGAGTTCGCGTGGCTGATTTTATACTATGGGTAGTACTATGAGACTTATTATCGATAGCGCTATCGATAGTTTTTTTTACCATCGATAGTTCAATAGTGACTGAACTATCGATGGTGCCATCGATAGATCTGCATCACTAATGTTCAACCTTCTGAAGATTCACTTAAGCTCTGGTTATTCAACATGGTTATTCAAAATGACTGGACTCACTTGCTTCATTGAATCTAGCTATGGAGAAAGGCTCGAAGGGAAAGTATGCAGGCAAGCTGTTTAAAACAACTTTGTCTAATCTCAGAGTCCAGCAAATAAAGTGACGGACAGTATACCAAAAAGTGTAACAGCCAATTTAAGATTTGTCTCAATCTTGGGGTTTAGTTCTAAAAGAACCCAACTTAACTTTGATCTGTGGAAGTTTATTGCTTTTTGCTGAATGTTTAGAATGGCCCCAGCCAACCATCTCATATCCAGTGGACATTAAATATATATCGACCGTCTGATATTTAATCTTTATAGGATGTCCACAAGTTCATGTAATATTTATACAATATCTAGAGGGTATCCCTTTTGACGACAGTGGACATACATAGATTGTCCACAGCAGTTCCACACACAACATTGATAAGATATCGGCAATATTAATACAATAGAGCACGTCCATTTTGACAAGAGTGAACATCCGTAGGTTCCACAGCAGTTCTACATATAACATTGGTATATCAAATGACTAGGCTTGTGCGAATATTCGAGCACCTCGAATATTCGAAAGAATAATACAGTATTCGAATTCGCTTCGATTCGAATTTAAATTATCGGAAATTTCGAAGTATTCGAAATGAACAAATAGATGTATATAAACCGCATGTAACCCCCTCCTGTAAAGGTGGTTTCACTGCAGTGGAGGAGTGCTATACCGTGGGTACACCTTTTCAAAAAAAAATTCGCACTGCCGCGAATCCCCACTTCAAGGTTAAATAAACATACAGTAAAACCTCGTTTATTCAGTCACTGGGACTGTGAAAAATCTTGTAATTAAATGGGTTTTCGAATTAACCAAACATACAAAAAGTGGGATGCAAGGAACTTTGAATTACTGGAAGCAATCAGAGGTGGTTGTTTGCTGTGCCTGCTACTTTGCGGCTCCAAGGGTTATGTTTTCCAGCAATCCCCGGTCCCAGTTTTGCCTCTAAACCGGGGAAACGGCGGGCCTCGCTGCTGTCAGCGCAAGAAAAAAAGAAAAAGAAAAAAAAACGGTCTCGTGATCAAGTGAAATGCGCGCCCGCGAAAAAGAAGACGTGCTTCACTGCAACACAGTAATGACACGCGGGCAGCATGTCACCTGCTCCTCGCAGCGTCAGCGCGTCATGATGCTACCATTCGCCCATTCTTTCTGGTAAAATAAAGAATTTAATAATGACCAGTGAGACGGAATTCGCGATGTGTTCTGGGTGGAAAAAATGACCATTGAAGTTTTCAAACTGAGTTTTCGAAGTCAGCGTTGCAGGCAGTACTTCGCCAGCAGTGCAAGTGCGCGAACTGCCGGAACAACCGCCAATCGGAGGTTCGCATACCTCGCGAATTCCGTCAGATCGTCCTTTATTCATTTCTCTATTATTTTCTCAGAAAGAATGGGTAAATCATGACGCGCCGACGTTGCCAGAAGCATGCGTCAGGCTGCCCGCGTGTCACCGCTACGTTGCAGTGAAGCACGTATTCTTTTCCGCAGGCGCACATTTCAGCTGACCACAAGACCGCTTTTTTTTTTTTTTTCTTGCTCTGGCAGCAGCGAGGCTGGGATGCTTCACTTGTCACTCATTAGTATCGCTACACTGCATTGCCTTGTGGCTCCTAAGGGCCATCGTTTCTGCGGGTTTGCGGCTAAATCAGGATCAGGAAGTGGCACATGGCAAAGTTTTCGAATTAACCGGACTGGTGCTGACTGCCGCTTCAAATTATCCACTCAAATTTACACTGCGAAATATGGGGCCGCACAAATCCTTCGAATTATGCGGGATTTCAAAATAACCGAGCTCGAATTAATGCGGTAGCGTTATACCGGCTTATATGCCCTAAGTACAGTAAATTTTAAAATGTAACATTTTACAGGTTATCGCTTGCATTCTACCGAAAGCCAAATCCTGCTTTTATTTAAGGGTACTTCCACTGCCTTTGAACCAAAAAGAATGACATTTGTACGCCTTAATTAAAACAACATTGTGCAGGTTGGTTGGGTCATGACAAATATGCTTATTTAGAGCTGTGCGAATAGCAAAATTCTGGGTGCGAAGCGAATTCGAATAATAAATGTTCAGTGCGAATCGAATCGAATAATTTTCGAATTATTTCTCAAACATTTTTCGAATAGTGAAATTACAGAAAAAGTTGCAGAGAATCCCTAAGTATATGTTCTTATATGAGATAGCAACATGAAAGTGTTTCTTTTTGCTAGATTGATGAAGCGCTGGCACGGGGTGGTGTTTCATAGTTGTCTTAGCAAGAATGTAGAGGCCAAATTGTATTTATGTACATGATTTGGTGCAACCAAAGTGTTGCTGACAACACTTTACACGTGATAGGCAAAGATGCCATTTCCTCAGCCTCTCCTCCTCTTCCAACTTCTGTGGAAGTCCAACTGATGTGGCGGACAATGTGCTCCCTTCAACAAGTCCGGAGTTCCAAAGCTGCCTCGTAGACATATATAGAACATCTGAAATTTCGGATGCTAAAAAGCTTCAGCGTCCGATTTTTCGAACTTCCTGCCCAAATTTCTGGTCCAAAACAGCACTAACTGAGCCCCCACCTCTGCCACATCTTTCATGCTGGAACCAGCGTTTTCTTCAGTTAATCCATTTGCGACCATAGCGGAGCTTGAAAGGCAGCTTTGCCGCAATACGGGAGTGCGATGAGGTAAAGCATATTGAAAATCTAGGGACCACTTCCAATCGGAGGTTGACTGTAAAGTTCGACCGTAACGGAGCTTGAAAAACAGCTTTGCCGCAATACTGGAGTGTGATGAGGTGAAGCATATTTAAAATCTGTAGGGGTCACTTTTCAATTGGACGTTGACTGTATTTGTTTTTGGGAAGTGCGAATAGTTCGAATAGTAAAATTTCACTGCGAATCGAATCGAATAGCAAACACTATTCGAAAAATATTCGAAATTTCGAATATTCGCGCACCCCCATTATTTATAATATGTGATATCTATTCGAATTCGATTCGAAATTATTCGACCAAAATCACTATATTCGCTTCAAATTCGCTTCGAACCTAAAATTTGCTATTCGCACAAGCCTACAAATGACATTTATTTTTAAGTGCAGGGACCCATGGGAGTTGTACCATATGCTACTATATAATGAGACTGTTATACATATATGATTGCTTTCGTAGTCAAATTATTGTCTTCGATATATCAAAGGCCCGAGAGCACCCAGGCTTCATGATGGTGGTGCTGTGCACTGGTAGCCTGAAAATATAAAAATTCACGCATATATGTGCGTGTGTGTTAACAATGACACACAGCTAACATAAATGCGGGTAAAATTGATGCTCAATGAGTAGTGTATGAAGGAAAAGCATGTTAGCTAGGGGTAATCTAGCTGGACTTGGAAAAATTACCTCAACAGCATCATCGAGGCAATAACAGCATGTTTCAATAATGAGTGTCACTACCATGAGGTATTCCATCTAAACATTAGAACTAGCATAAACATATATCAAGTGAACTTAATATATGCTACAATCACAAAAAACAAAAGTGGCTGTTTTTTTCAAAATACCAGCTAGCACAATGCAGAATCCATACAGGCAATGCCCTTAGTTCAAATGCTGCTTCCTCTGCCCTCTTCTCACATCTTTCCTGCTTCAGAGCCTGCGTGAAGCACATATGCTGAAGCCATTTCTTGATGATGCCTTCAACCTCATTCACTGTAGCCTGAAACAATATCATCTGTAATGAATATAAAGGTCAAAATACTGTCACTCATTTGTCATGATATCCCCTATGACGTGCAGTGGGGAGTATTTGCTGGACTCGCGCGAGTCCAGCAACCTACGATGTATGCGTTTTTTTTTTTTTTTTTTGCATGGAGGTTTGCATTTCTGAGTATGTATGATCGGCTGTAGACACTCCTTTAGGTATTTTGCACTGAATGGAGTGCTCTATGTGGCGGCCGAGCTGACCGCGACTGCGAACTGGCTTTCTGCCGAAAGCGGGACAGCTATTGAAGCGATACAGCGCGCGCACCGGCTTTTCTTTATTTTTTTTTGTCAAGCTGGATATATAGCACCATGCTAACAGTTTGTCTAGACTTGACGACATATTTAAAAGGGTTGACACTTTGGCAAGTTGGTGGGGATTCATTTCTAAATGTTAACAGCGCATAGAAAGTTTCGAAAGGGACGAGACAAACAGAGGCAAAGAGCGCTGACATCCAACTAGCTTTATTTCGATAAAAAGGGTGCATATATACAAGGCAAGAGAGAGGGTGCAAGACAAGAAGAGAAAGATGCTCACATCATCGAACATCATCTGAAATGCTTCGAGCGTGCCACCACGTATGCCCTAAAGCACAGCCAGGTAATCCAGTTATTGATTTGAAAGCGCGATAGAGGGTGCGCTAACGCACTTAACTATCACCCACCTTATGTATCAACTCAGCTTTGATAACTTCTCGAGTTAGCTAAACCTTATGCCTCGCGATTACTTTGCTCTGATTGAAACGGGGTGTGCACCCACAGTCACGACAATAAATGTCGATGTACCTGTTGGTCTCGTCCCTTTCGAAACCTTCTATGCGCTGTTAACATTTAGACATATTTAAGCTGTCGTGGTCATCAGCTTCCCAAAATTCACTCGCTATTTCACTGACGCTTCCGCGTGCGACATGACATTCACGGCCAAAACGAAGATCGTCGCCGAACGAACGTTGTAATTTACGACCTTCAAATAGCCCGCTAAAGTGAAGCGGTGGCGCTCTCAAGCATAACTCTCGCACCTTCTCGAAAAGAACGAGAGTGCACGAAATTTTTGCACTACAGTGTTTTGTGCTTTTCGCAGCCACGCTTTGCAGCAGCGTTGCCGACCGAGTTTGCCATAAAATCCCCGCTCAAGCCAAAAAGTACCTACGAATCCCCAATGTTCTTACGCTTGTCCATGAATGTCCCTATATTTAAAGAGAAGTGTGGAGAAAGTAGCAAGTCTTTTTTTAAAGGAAAAACAAAATGTATCCGAGCGTATTTTATGCTCAAAAACTCAGGTCTGCAGCATTGTCAGGATTTCGTGTCACATAATGAGCAGTCACACCTCAACGAACGCGCGATTCTTAACTGCAGGATCTTGAATAACTGTAGCGTGCATTGGGAAGCACTCAAAGTGAGCGCACGATTTCGCTATGTCATAAACACACGAACCTTTTGCATGACTCGTATCCACTACCACAGCACATTCGGCGTGACACCTTCATTTCACAAACACACACATACCTAAAAAGAAGACAGTCGATAATTCTCGAAGTGTATATATATCCTTTTGGGGGGGGGGGGGGAACAATTAATGAAAAGTTGTGATATGGCGCCATGGCGATAGTTCTAATCATCTAAAAACGTTGGTTATAATTACAACGCTACTATTGGCCGTGAGGGCATCCACTGGAGAGGCCGGCGCTGCGATCGTTATGACGTACGGATGATCTACGTATGTGGAACGTATGTGGAACGTGACGTTCGGGGGAAGTTGCGGCGCGCCACTTTCAATTCTCAGCGCGTGAAGCTGGCCAGCTGGAGATATCGCCGCATAAACAGTGCTAAGTTGCGTGCTAGCAGCTTCTGCTTGGTGTATGCCAGTGCGCGTGCGACGTACGTTTCCCTCGTTGTTGCAAGTTCACTCGTTCGTTTTATTGTTGCAAGTTCACTCGCTTGCAAGTTCACTCGTTCTCCTGAGAATTCTTACGGGAAAAGTATTTCATAATGTATTAGCAGCTTAGCTTTCACGACGTCACTTGCATCGTCCTCCAGGGCGTCAGCTAGCTGTGCCGGCAGGTCATGATTGTAGCATGCTAATTAGACACGCGGGAGCCAACGGGGGCAATGAGTCATGGTTTGCTTGCCCGGATTATCAGATCATATCGCTTCAAATGAGCTTCAAAACAAAGGGGAAGCACGCGCGGTGCCCACAAGAAAAACGCGTTACGGCAAAAGCGCAAGATATGCAGTGTTCCAGCAGACGACACAAGCCGGCATCCTATGAATGACGTCACAACGTAGGTGGCGCCACGCTCTGTCCTCGAGAACCCTCTTGCAGACGACGCTCTCCGCCGCTCGCGCGCCGGCCTTTGGTG